>NC_081243.1:1310147-1357647 GCF_902713425.1 Acipenser ruthenus | reverse complement strand
CACAGCAAAGTGTGATACAGCAGCACAGTGAAAGCATGGTCAAGCATTGTAAAGCACAGAGAGGTCTGGTAAAGCATAGGGAAGCATTGTAAAGCCCAGAGAGGTCTGGTAAAGCATAGGGAAGTATTGTAAAGCACAGAGAGGTCTGGTAAAGCATAGGGAAGCATTGTAAAGCACAGAGAGGTCTGATAAAGCATAGGGAAGCATTGTAAAGCACAGAGAGGTATGATAAAGCATAGGGAAGCATTGTAAAGCACAGAGAGGTGTGGTAAAGCATAGGGAAGCCTTGTAAAGCACAGAGAGGTATGGTAAAGCATAGGGAAGCATTGTAAAGCACAGAGAGGTGTGGTAAAGCATAGGGAAGCCTTGTAAAGCACAGAGAGGTCTGGTAAAGCATAGGGAAGCATTGTAAAGCACAGAGAGATCTGGTAAAGCATAGGGAAGCATTGTAAAGCACAGAGAGGTCTGGTAAAGCATAGGGAAGCATTGTAAAGCACAGAGAGGTCTGGTAAAGCATAGGGAAGCATTGTAAAGCACAGAGAGGTCTGGTAAAGCACAGGGACGCATTATAAAGCACAGAGAGGTCTGGTAAAGCATAGGGAAGCATTGTAAAGCACAGAGCGGTATGATAAAGCATTGTAAAAAAATATTTGACAAACCAGGGTAGACAACTTTTATAAGGTTTGGCAGATATAATAATTTCTAAGCAATATAACCCAGATTCTCTCCACTCTTGAAGTCTGAAAAATTCTACCCCTTTAAAACACCTAGTTTGTAGAATTGAAACCGGTTCCCAAAATACTGGTAACGTAAAATTATGAATCAATAAGACAATGTTGATATGCTGGATCAAGAAATGCATTTATTTATTTTTATTTACAATCAGTTTTCCGCTCAGTACGGCCAATGCAATGCTCATTAATTACTAAAAAATATATATATCTACAAGCCCCTCTCTGTCTCGCACATTCAATTTAGGAAAAAACTAAAACAAAGAAATGTTTTTTGATATTTTGATGATCCAAAATATTAAAATTGACCCGCAGTATCAGAGCCAAGCTGCCAGCAAAAACAGGGAAAGCTACAGCATGTACAAACTGGCTATTCGGTAGGCATGCGTTTGATGAGCTGTGAATGGAGATGACATCTACACGCAGGATACAGGAGTTTCAGGGCTGGGAATAAAACTCCCGTTGCACAGCCGTCTGAGCCACTCTTAGTTTTACTTAAGAGTTTAATCAGACACACCTGAGCTTGTTACCTATACCCTACAGCTGTAAAACCTGGAGCGGGTGAAACTGCTGTGCAACAGGAGTCTTATTGCCATCCTTGATTTCTGACTGATCCTGATCAGTCAGATTTCTCATATATGAACGATCATTTTAAAAAAAAAATAATCATAAAAAAACATCCATTACATCAGTGGTACTCAATTCTGACCCTGCGAGGTTTTTACCCAAAACTGGTTCTAAATGAGATCATTGAAACTGCTAAGAGCCAATTAATTCATTATTAATTTATTTAGCAGATGCCTTTATCCACGGCGACTTGCAGAGTCACTTACAACTACGTCTCACCCGAAAGACGGAGCACAAGGAGGTCAAGTGACTTGCTCAGAGTCACACAATGAGTCAGTGGCTGAGGTGGGATTTGAACCAGGGACCGCCTGATTACAAGCCCTTTTCTTTAACCACCAGACCACACCGCCTCATTTAAGACTTCTTTATAAACAGGACTGAAATGAATCTCGTGGGACAGAACTGAGCACCACAGCTTTACACCATCATACGAGAGCGTAAATTATGAGCAATTTATTTTTAAATAGCTGTTACACCCCCCCTTCCCCCTCCCCCCCAAACACACACACTTTGGAAAGCATAAAAAAAGTGTGCCCATCACACCATGGTGGGGACCATGCCAGAGGAGGGGTAGTGACCGTAGGGCAGTCCGGAGGAGTGCAGGTGCAGGGGGCTGTGGGAGCTGGTCATGAGGTGAGGAGCGTGGCTGAAGGGGATCATGTGGCCGGGGAGGGGCCCGGGGCCCAGGCAGTAGGGGCCACTCTCGTCAGAGAGAGCCCTCGCCAGATCCTGGTACGGCTCAGATGGCTTCTTGCTCTTCTTGGACTTGCTGGAGACCTTCCGGTTTCGGGTCTGGATGCCGTCCTTCTTCATGGTGAGGGGTCTGTTCACCTGGGAAGGGGAGAGGGGAGGGGAGCTGTTCAATAGGGGTGTGCTGATATGCTGGTCTCTTCTAGTTTCAATAACACTGATGAAGGCACTAGAGCCCAGACGCTGGTCTGCTTGACTCGGTCTCTTCTAGTTTCAATAACACTGATGAAGGCACTAGAGCCCAAACGCTGGTCTGCTTGACTCAGTCTCTTCTAGTTTCAATAACACTGATGAAGGCACTGGAGCCCAAACGCTGGTCTGTTTGACTCGGACACTTCTAGTATATATATTTTTTATTGCGTCTCAATCCTAAAATTCTAGGTGATGCAAAACTTTTGGCCATAGCTGTACATTAATTTCTCTTAACCTCTTCAAAGCTCATGTGTTTAATCCAGGCGTGTCAAACTCCAGACCTCAAGGATCTTCTGCTTTTCATTCCAACTTAAGCTCTCAATTAACTTCACTGATCCAATTATTTGTTCAATTGGACGTGTTTAAGTCTTTAAAAAAAAAAAAAAAGCACTTGATTCAAGGTACACTATGAAACATCGAGGCCTGTTGTCCAATTAATCAAACAATTAGACCAATTAAGTAACCGAGAGCTCGGGTGGAATATAAAGCTGGAAGACGCTGCGGCCCTTTAAGCCCTGGGCTTGGTGTGGCTGCTGGTTACAGCCCTGTGTGTTGGGAGTGTGGGCAGCTTGTGTTTGAGGTGCTGGGGGTACACTCACATTGTGCAGTTTGAAGTAGAGTCCGCAGGCGTTGCACACAGGCTCCCCGCTGGAGTTTCTCCTCCACAGCGTGGTCGTGCTCGTGTGGCAGTTGGCACACTGGGTCCCGGCACGTTTACTCACGATCTGAGAGAGAGAGAGAGAGAGAGAGAGAGAGAGAGAAACAGTTCATTAGGAAACTTAGCTTGCAGCAAATGAAACCCTTTGTACTGAACTGATCCATAAATACACATACCAGTAAACCAAACCGAGATAAGCTTAATCAAGCTAAACTAAGATCAGCTAAGATCAACTCAATTAAACCAAAAACGAACCTAACCAAAGCTGAATCTAAACTACTCCCCCCAAATACACCGAATTCACCATCGTGGAGTGACAGACTGGGCTAGCCCAGGTTACCCCAGCACCCCTCCCTCCTCCTCCTCCTCCTCCTCCTCCTCCTCCTCCTCCTCCTCCTCCTCCTCCTCCCCCTGGGTACACACCAGTCTCTTTTTGGGTCTGATGAGGGGTCTGTTCTGCCCGTTCATCTTGTGGTAGAGCCCGCAGGCGTTGCAGAGGTAGTGGCCCGTCCCGTCGCGTCTCCAGAGAGGGGTGGCTGTCGCCCCACAATTCACACACTCGCGCGCCTCTGCACTCACAACACAAGGGGGCAGGTCAGTATAGGACCAGGCATGGACCCTACATACAGCATCTGCTGAACAATGTTACGTTAACATTTTGAATTACACACAGCTTTGTAGTTTTTCCTCCCATATATTTAAGGGAAAAAACTGGGGAAAGCATGGGGTCGTTAAACTGCAAAATGAAACTTTGAAAAAAAAAAAAAAAAAAAACCACACTTACCAGGTGGCGAGAGTCTCATTTTGTTGCGCAGTTTGGGAGAGAAATTCGGAGACAGAAGCCCCCCAGAGCTGGAATACAGACCCCCGGTTCCGTAATCCTGCGGTGAGCTCATGTAGGGAGAGTAGGGTCCCAGGGAGTTGGAGTGGGGGTGGGAGTGGGAGTGGGAGGGACCAGAACCCAGACTCAGAAAACTGCTTCCACCTCCACCAGGGCTATGTCGCTCGGCCTTCATCGCCTCCAGAGGTCTGGGGCTCGCCTTGCCATCCCGGCCTGGGGAGGAGGTCACGTCCTTGGGCTGGGTGTAGAGGTGGGCGGAGGAGGGGCCGGTGGAAGGGGGGTACAGGGAGAGAGGGCCTCCTGAAGGGCTGCAGTGCGGGTGGAGGGAGGGCTTGCCGAAGGGGCTCACGGACCAGCCTGTGTTGTAGGGAGAACCCAGGCCATGACCACCGCCTTCCAGCCACTGCAGGTTGTTGAGGATTGAGGAGGAATAAACCTGCCGCACTGGGGATGAAAAAAAAAAAATCTATATTATATTTAAAAATAACACTGCAGTCAAAATGGTCTCTTAACAGCATGGTCTCTTAACTATGGCTCCTGACTACAGCGTTATAAAGGGGGAGCACTGTATATTAGCTACTAGTAGAAGCACATTTTTTTAAAATGCTAACGCTTGACAAGTGTTAAAAGTCAGCCTGAAAGCCGTTGTTATTTGCATATTAAAAGACAATGACCCTAATTAATTATGCACAATTCTACAGTAAAGGTCTTCTGTTTGAAATTGTTGCCAATTGTGTTGCCTTGTTTTTAGCTCAGGTAATGGAACACATGAAAATGTTAGACCCCTGGTATTCCAATAGGAAACTATTCGAAAATTCCATCCTTAGAAGAAACAGCGGCTTGGGTTTGTGTGGATCGCCGGTCTCCACAGATCCTTAAGAAAAGCAGCGATCGTCACAAACCCAAGCATCTGTTTCTGCACTCGTTTCACTCTGAGAAGTAAACCAGCCCGATCGACACCAGCAGATTCCCACCTGAATGCCGTATGAATGCGTAGCTCTAATCAGAAGCGCTCAGAATGACTGCAGCCCCCTCTCCCCTCTCTCCCACACTTACCCGGGGAGTGTCTATAGCCGCCCCCTGCTCGGCTCTGGGCGGGGCTGGAGTAGTAGGGAGGCAGGGAGGAGAAGTCTGTCTCCCCACTGGTGTAGAAGGAGTCAGGCTCATCCGCGGGCTGCAGGAGGTTCTGTTCGGGGAAGGTGGGGAGCGGGTCGATTAGAACCGGAGAGATCCAGTGGCTCTGCTCGGCTGTGTCGTCCATAGCAACAGTGGCAGCGACGCTCCCTCGATGTGAACTGAGTCTGATACATGCAAACAAAAACAGACATGTAATTGGTGAACCTGCATGCATGACAACAGTGCTACCCCTTTATCACTTATAAAAGTTTACCACTGTATTTTTGAACGGTATTTCTGCAGCTTTGATAATGATAATAATTTACCTCGGTATTTTTGCAGTTCAAGAAATGTACAATAAAACAAACCTCATCTCCCTACGATGTACCTTTAACTAAATATCCAGGTGTATTTATTTGTAGGTTTAGTAACTTTGAAAGTGCCAAATGCAATCTGAAACATCTATAGGGGGCTAGGAGTGTGCTGATCAAAGTTTGGTGAAGATCTAGCTCAGAAGTTTTAGTTTTGTTAAGCAGGGTATGTTGCCTGACAGCAATCAAATAATCTCACACTCTGAATGCACTGTGATGAAGCTGCAATCTTTATATCTATATAAACTCCTGCGGTGTGGCTGCAAACCGTTTATGAAACGTTTTTTTTTTTTTTTTAATAACACTTGTGTGAAATTTGTATTTTATTGTCCATTGTATTTTCTTTCAATGCTGATAACCCTTACAAAAGTTTTCCGTTCTGAAAGCTGTATTTTACATTATTTGCATGCTGTCCTTACAATGCTTGGAGAGAGAAACTGAGACAGAGATAAGTAACTTTTCTGGCTTTAAGCTTCCTGTATTGTTTTTCAGTATGCTTTACCAGACCTCTCTTTGCTTTACAATGCTTCCCTATGCTTTACCAGACCTCTCTGTGCTTTACAATGCTTCCCTATGCTTTACCAGACCTCTCTGTGCTTTACAATGCTTCCCTATGCTTTACCAGACCTCTCTGTGCTTTACAATGCTTCCCTATGCTTTACCAGTCCTCTCTGTGCTTTACAATGCTTCCCTATGCTTTACCAGACCTCTCTGTGCTTTACAATGCTTCCCTATGCTTTACCAGACCTCTCTGTGCTTTACAATGCTTCCCTATGCTTTACCAGTCCTCTCTGTGCTTTACAATGCTTCCCTATGCTTTACCAGACCTCTTTGTGCTTTACAATGCTTCCCTATGCTTTACCAGACCTCTCTGTGCTTTACAATGCTTCCCTATGCTTTAGCAGTCCTCTCTGTGCTTTACAATGCTTCCCTATGCTTTACCAGACCTCTCTGTGCTTTACAATGCTTCCCTATGCTTTACCAGACCTCTCTGTGCTTTACAATGCTTCCCTATGCTTTACCAGACCTCTCTGTGCTTCACAATGCTTCCCTATGCTTTACCAGACCTCTCTGTGCTTTACAATGCTTCCCTATGCTTTACCAGACCTCTCTGTGCTTTACAATGCTTCCCTATGCTTTACCAGACCTCTCTGTGCTTCACAATGCTTCCCTATGCTTTATCATGCTTTATTACACTTGGATATGTTTTTACTATGGGAAACTTCTAACAAGGTTACATTTGGAAACCCTGCAAAGTGAAACTAGAACACACGAAAAACAAATACTGGATTCAGACAATGTTTGGCAAACTGCTTGGTCTAAAAACGATCTGGTTTGACTCTGGTTTCTTGTGATCCATCAGCAAATAAACTGACGCACACACCGAGACACACAAACTGAAAACGCAAAAGCTAAGCTGGTGAGCAAGCTATCCCTGGAAACTATCTTGATATTCAGATAGCGTGCGTCTAACTCTCAAAGGCAGGGGCAGAGATACGCTCAAAAGGAATCAGATAAACAAAGGCTATCGGAATGAAATTACACAATGCGAGATGACACAGTGGGAACCAGGAAATCTGTTTTGTGTTTCGATAAAAAAAATGTAAAAAAAAAAAACATCCACAATGATTAAAGTCACATCGAATTTCTCAAAAATGAGCATCCTCTGATCCCCAAGCCAATCGCCGCTTTACACCCAGGAGCGCCACAGCCGATGTGAGCTACCGCCCCCTGGAGGATAAGGGGCAATAGAGGCTATGCCTTTACCAGGGGAGACCCTCGGGGACCCCTGCGCTCCCCTGACTGTGTGACTCCCCCCTGCACACCACGCGGCCGTGCCTTTACCAGGGGGGACCCTCGGGGACCCCTGCGCTCCCTTGACTGTGTGACTCCCCCCTGCACACCACGCGGCCGTGCCTTTACCAGGGGAGACCCTCGGGGACCCCTGCGCTCCCTTGACTGTGTGACTCCCCCCTGCACACCACGCGGCCGTGCCTTTACCAGGGGGACCCTCGGGGACCCCTGCGCTCCCCTGACTGTGTGACTCCCCCCTGCACAGCACACGGCCGTGCCTTTACCACGGGAGACCCTCGGGGACCCCTGCTCTCCCCTGACTCTGTGACTCCCCCCTGCACAGCACACGGCCGTGCCTTTACCAGGGGAGACCCTCGGGGACCCCTGCGCTCCCCTGACTGTACGTTACAACTCACCCTGGGGTACTAATAGCCCAACAAATAATACGTTAGTTCATCTTTAAGTTAAACAGCACAAATTAAACTAGTGCTATTAATACTGTGTTATTAACCCTTTCAGGCACGACGACCACGTGTAGAGATGGATATGTAACACTAGGGACATATGAAAGATGCAAATGCATGACAGCTTCATATAAGCTGGATGCCATCAACTCCCCCCTATTATTAAGCAAAACGGGGGGAAAAAAAGGTCAATGAAAAATATATTTATCATCCATCACCCATGAAAGGGTTAGAGAGGTCTCAGGGAAGCGGGTGTATAAATAATGTTCGCAGTTAGCTTGAAAGCAGAGCCCAGTTCTCTAAAAGAAGTCTCCAGGGAGATGAGACTTTTCAATACTTTTCATGCAACAAAACAGAAAAGGTTTCCCCAGTATAAGCACAGCGAAGTATACTAAAGCACAACAAAAGCACTGGAAAGCACAGAGAGGTATGGAAAAGCATGCTTTTTGACTGCTGACCAGTTTTAATGTTACTTTAGGAGTACAAAACTTACAGTCCATACTTCAGACATTATTTATTAATTATTATATTAATTAATTAATTATTATTAAATTTCTGTGCAAAATGTCACGCCACCTACAATCTTGCAACGTGCGTCTCTTTTGGAAAGGCGTACAGCCTTAACAGATGGTCAAACCTTTCACCTGTCATTCTACAATACCTCACATATCTCTCACTGTCACATACCCGCATCTCTCCAAATAATGTTTGAAATTCTCCCTTTGTTGGACAGAGCAACGATGTCGCTTATTTGATTTTCTAATGGATTTGTTCTTCTCTTTATAGAAAACAGTTCACTCACATTTTTTTTGCATTTTAGCAGTGACTGACTGACACGCTCGCTCGCTCGCTCAGCTATCTCATTTGCTGACCTACACAGCCACACGCAAATGCTGCGTGCAACAAACAAATGTACAGATCCTCGCAGATTTATATTGTCAGGGCATGAAGGAAATCAAAGGCACCGCCTAATCAAAACAGTTTTTACATCCAGTTCCAGGATTTCACTGGCATTTTCTTTAAATTCATGATTTCCGTATGATTTTGATACAAGTGTCAGGATACATGCGATGGTTTGATGCATAATATGATGGTATGCATTCAAGAAGCACTTGTGAACTACAGCGAGCTGTGTTTCCATATATAAGCACATAAGAAAGTTTACAAACGAGAGGCCATTCGGCCCATCTTGCTCGTTTGGTTGTTAGTAGCTTATTGATCCCAGAATCTCATCAAGCAGCTTCTTGAAGGATCCCAGGGTGTCAGCTTCAACAACATTACTGGGGAGTTGGTTCCAGACCCTCACAATTCTCTGTGTAAAAATAGTGCCTCCTATTTTCTGTTCTGAACGCCCCTTCATCTAATCTCCATTTGTGACCCCTGGTCCTTGTTTCTTTTTTCAGGTCTGAAAAAGTCCCCAAATTGTTGCACAACGCAGTAAGTGTTACGTCTTCAGGGACAATGTGAATTACACAATGTAGAACACGCACACACAACTCTCTGTTTCCATCGTACACCCAGAAAAAAACCCAGAGTAAGATAAACAAACTCAGGACAGGTTTTTTTAATCAGATGATGTGTGTACAGTAACTCTTTGCATGTCACTGTGTCACTGCTTGATTAAACAATTACCAGCTGATGGAGATACACCAAGTCTTGCAGGAAAAGAGATAAAACATTTTCAAAAAAAACTCAAGTTTCAACTGCAGGGGGGTCATAAAACAACCGTATCTCAAACGGACTGAGCAATGCACTATGAAGATAATTTAACACTATGAAGATCATTTAGATTTTATTTATCATGCACATCAAAGAAACTACAAAATTACATTGCACAAAAATCTGAGAGACAACGGGTCAAATGATCTCAAAACCCAAACTGTTTCTCTCGCAATACCAAAAATACCAGAATGTTTAATACCGACACAAGAGTGTCCTGTATGAGTTGTAGCATCAACATCACTTTTACTAAAGAAAACAACTACAATGCAAATTGATTTGGGTGTTAATTGCCAGCTCTATTGCGAACTGCCTTGTGCTATCATTACCCCCTTAGTATACTACAGAAACATTATTGTGTTGCTATTGTAGCACCACCATCTGCCTGCATCGCTATTGAAGATAGTTTGGGAGGGGTATACTGTAGTTAGCATGTTGTTACACCATTCTGAACAACTGAGTTTAGTGCTCCATCTTGTAACAGACTTTTTTAGATTTTTTTTTCCACTTTGAAAATATGCCTCAGCTGCTGATTTTAATAAAAGGCCTACACACTCCCTGCTGTGTTGTTTTAAGGTAACGCAGGACAGTTAGACTTCTTTGGCATGGTTTCAATTCTCTGTCATGGCTCCATTATCCTTAGTGCAGCTTTATAATCACTTATTTATTTTTTTCTTTTTAAATATTTACGTGGCGATTTCAAATCCAAACTAAAGCTCTGGCCAAAAGTGTTGCATCACCCTATAGAATTAACAAACGCTGCTTCATAAAGTGGAATGAAACCTGCCGCACAATGTGACGTTAACATATAGAACTGCACACCGCTTTGGAGTTTTCCGTACGCTTCACGAAAAACCGACAAATTGAAAAATGTGACGTTTCGAAATTTATAAACAATTTCTTGCAAACTTTGCAAGGTGTTCTGTAACACTAAAGTGAATGTTTTCATATTGTGAGAGCACACTTAAGGGAGGGTGTTGTTTCTGCTTTGAGAAAGTCTCTTATCAGCCAATATGTGTAACATAACCCTTAGCTTATTGTGTGGCAACAAATAATACTGATCACAAACCATAGTACCAGACACCAGGCAGCAAAAATAACCAGGTAGCACAAAAAAAACACATTGGCAAAAACACTACAGTTTGTGCCTGCCTCTGTTTTTTTTGTCGTTCTTCCTATTTTCTTTAAAGCCATTGAAAGGACAGGCGGTGCATTCACAACCCAGTAGAAATCCAGGCTGAACTTCATCGTGTACGATGCAAACGGGGGGACGCGTAGCTCCCCTTTATCAAAAGCCATGTCCAGATAAATAGGTTTTATCGGGTCCTGTCTTATCTCATGTTAAGGGTATAAATTACCTGTAAATACCGCCCACTGTATCAAAAACACTTCCACGGACTGAACGAGATGGTTTCTGACCAGAGCTATGCGTACAGGCTGGCAGAATATGACATTAAAATTAAATGGTGCAATGTATTAATCAGATAAAACGTTTTGCTTTGTTGTTCGTAATAGGGATGTGCGTGTGCTGTACAAACGTGTTTTAAAAATGCTCTTATAAGAGGGAATTATAGAAGCTACTTCAAGTCCAGATGAATTTTTTGCTTGTCAAGGTACGTGGTTTAAATTTATTTTGCACTTGGTATAAAAAACAAATCATCATAATAATATTCTGATTTGATGCAAATGTGAAAACAGCATGTATTTTTTATTTTATTTTTAAATACACTTATACTGAATGCTCAGAAATAAAACCTTAAATTAAAATTTAATTAAATTGGGGCTAGAGCACTACATAAACATAAAAGTTTGATATTCCTGAATAAAATAAATAGAGAATTTATATATATATATATATATATATATATATATATATATATATATATATATATATATATATATATATATATATATATATATAAACATCCTGCAAATTATAAATTAAGAGAATTTCTGAAACCCAGTCCATGTATTTTACCGCACCACTCAAACACTGAGTATAGAAAAGACTGTACAGGTAACACTTTGAACTTTGTAAAGTCTAAGTTAAGTAGACTTTGTAAAGTTTTAACTGCAATATTTTACAGTCTTTCCCAGAATGCCATTGCTTGCACACACAACCTTGCTTGCTAGTTTTAAAACTGTACATACTGCCTTGAATTTACCTTGAATTTGAGTTTAGTTTTTTTTCCCCAAAGGGGGAAAACTAACTTTTTGGCCAACGCCTTCATCAGGGACACAAAATGGAGGAATTATCTGAAGCATTTGTCATCTTGAAATCTATGACTGGAGTTACAGACTCTCGGAATACCATAACACAGGAAAGAGATTCTCTCAATCGTCATTAGCGCAATTTTTTGGGTGACTTTTTTTCCTTTAAGAAGAAAAAAATGGAAAAAATGTGCTAATGACAGCTTTGAGAATTTAACCCATAGTCACATTCCACTTAAACACCATCAAAATCTTATTTTATTACTGCGATTATATTTTACCAAATTCAGCTGTACTTGGTTTCAGAAAATGTTTTAAAAAGAAAAAAGCTGGATATTTCTATATCTGTTTCCGCTACATTACATGTGTGTAAAAAAAATGTATAGAGGATATTGCGATTTCATTATTTGTAATATTTCTAATTATATATATGTCTAGTTTATTCAAATTATACAAAGAGTAGACTATACTCAATAAAATAGTTCCAAATAACTCCTATACATCCCAAAGTATACAACTTCAACATACAGGTCTGAAACAAACATCCCATTGTTTTTATTTAAATAAAACTTATAAAATAAAATAAGTAAAATAAAATTAAATTAAATAAAACACACACACACACACACACACAAGCATAAAGTTCTGGAGAGCGTATAGGAACATTAAACACGGTATAACGTCACTATGTAAAAAAATTAATAAACGTGAAACAAAACCCACAAACCTGTAACTGGTATCCTCTTGACTGGTCTCGCTCCAGAAAAGCACCTACTGGTTTTTTTTTTTTCCCCAGTTAAACGTAGTTAGTTGCCCTTGCAAAGAGGAAGGGAAAAGTGTGCCGAGGATGAATGTTAGTGCAGGTTGCAGTAACAGCTAACCTAGTGAAGTGCTGGAGGGTTACTTGTGCTGATAAGGACTGTGAGGGGGGGGAAGGGGGGGGGGGGGGGGCTGGGGGAGGGACAGGGGTCCAAATTAGATGCATTAAAGTTGCATTGAAAAGAGCACGCCTCTAATAAAATTGATTCTTCCTTTACTGCTTCCATCTGCACAGTGCTGCAATGCAAAATGAATGTATATATATATATATATTATTTTTTTTAGTTAAGGTTATTTAAACTAGAAGATCAGTTAGCTCGGGGTTCTCTCTCACTGCCACACTTATTTTCTGTTTCGATTTGCTTGTTGTTTTTTTCATTTATTATTATTCTAATTTAATTTTATTTTTTTTACATTTTTTTTTTATCATTTGGGTTTACAGAAAGTAACCACAGCGGACAAAACCATCACTTTCGTCCGATACAAATGGCTTTGTCTGTCACCGTACTGTATAAGTGAACATCTGCCAGAGGAACTTTTTACATAAAACTAAAAAAGAACATAAGAACGTTTCCAAACGAGAGGAGGCCCCATTCGGCCCATCTTGCTCGTTTGGTTTGTTAGTAGCTTATTGATCCCAGAATCTCATCAAGCAGCTTCTTGAAGGATCCCAGGGTGTCAGCTTCAACAACATTACTGGGGAGTTAGTTCCAGAACCTCACAATTCTCTGTGTAAAAAAAGTGCCTCCTATTTTCTCTTCTGAATGCCCCTTTACCTAATCTCCATTTGTGGTATAAAATAGACTTAATTACGGTAAAGCATAGGGAAGCATTGTAAAGCACAGAGAGGTCTGGTAAAGCATAGGGAAGCATTGTAAAGCACAGAGAGGTCTGGTAAAGCATAGGGAAGCATTGTAAAGCACAGAGAGGTCTGGTAAAGCATAGGGAAGCATTGTAAAGCACAGAGAGGTATGGTAAAGCATAGGGAAGCATTGTAAAGCACAGAGAGGTCTGGTAAAGCATAGGGAAGCATTGTAAAGCACAGAGAGGTCTGGTAAAGCATAGGGAAGCATTGTAAAGCACAGAGAGGTCTGGTAAAGTATGGTAAACTAATGCATTGTACAACCATTAGAAAAACAAGGGGGGAAAACAACAAAATGACTTTGCAAAATGACTGTGGTGAACCTTTAAGGAAAGCCCTGGTTGGCACTACAAGTGCATATGCAGTAGTGTGTAGGGGGGACTTACTGTATAAGAGATGTAGGATCCTTCAAGAAGCTGCTTGAGGAGATTCTGGGATCAATAAGCTACTAACAACCAAACGAGCAAGACGGGCCGAATGGCCTCCTCTCGTTTGGAAACTTTCTTATGTTCTTATGTCATGCAGTTCAGGCAAGAGGATTGCAAAGGTCAGTAGAGCTGTGTCTCTTTAAAAAAAAAAAAAAGAGAGAAATCCCTTAATCAGCCTCCAGGACTTGTTTTTCCCAGGAAAGTTTGTTCAAAGCAAATTTAATTTATATAGCGTCTTTCATAGAAAAAGGTTTCTCAAAGCACAGTGCAACAGAAAGCAAAGAGAATCACAATACAATACATTTGTATAGAGATCCCAAAGCAGGTCACACACCAAACAGCAATTAAGAGATAAATGTTGTTTGAATTGTAAAAAAAAAATATTAGTTTGTAGCAATAAAACTAGTTTCAAGCAAAAAATGCAATCAATTTGAATTTCAAAAAAGAACAGCAATTTAGCAAATTACCGAATCAGAAACAGCAATAGAGAATCGTACAGGAAACAAACACGTAACAGGGTAATGAAGAGACGTAAATATTAAGATATGAAGATGAGAAACTACTGCTATTGCTCCTGGAGTCCACTGGTGACATTATATCCTTTCTGAACAAAATGTGGGCTGTTCATTTGAATATGTGGGGATCATATCATGAACAGATTAATGCTTCATTGGAGTTTAGTTGAGTCTGTACAGCATTACCCTCATGACTGGGGTAACAAAATCGAATTTACAGAGGGGCTGAAACATAAAACCATGGTTTTATATACAGGTACATTATAAATTAACCCCTCACAAAAGTTACCATGGCATTTTTGCACAATATTTTAGCAGTGTTGCCCCATGTACACTGTGCATTTGCTCTCTGTGCTTTACAATGCTTCCCTATGCTTTACCAGAACTCTCTGTGCTTTACAATGCTTCCCTATGCTTTACCAGACCTCTCTGTGCTTTACAATGCTTGCCTCTGCTTTGCCAGACCTCTCTGTGCTTTACAATGCTTCCCTATGCTTTACCAGACCTCTCTGTGCTTTACAATGCTTCCCTATGCTTTACCAGACCTCTCTGTGCTTTACAATGCTTCCCTATGCTTTACCAGACCTCTCTGTGCTTTACAATGCTTCCCTATGCTTTACCACACCTCTCTGTGCTTTACAATGCTTCCCTATGCTTTACCGTGCTTTCACTGTGCTTTAATAGTTTGCTGTGCTTTTACTGTGGAAAACCTTTATAAGGGACCATTAAGGATTTTGTCAAAATGATATCTCACTGGCGAGCAAGCCAAAACCAAAAGAAAGTTATTGTAACAAGCGAGTGCTTTATTGCTTGTTCAGCCTTTAGCGGTTACCAAAGCTGCAATGCAAATCAGTAAGTGTTGCAATCAATGGAAAGTGTCATTTCGGTAACTGCTGGCTGAGACACAGGGGAGATTGTGCACCCGTGATGGGCTCATTTGTTATGCAAAGTGTACAGGACAGTGTGCTTTCCTCCTCTTTTGTTCATTTATATTTTCATTTTTATTATGGGGTGGGGGGGGGGGGGGGCGGGGAGGAGAACTGTGCCAAGCAGAGAGGAGAGACGGGCTGCGCACAGTACTGTGCATCAGGTCAGCCTGCGACCCTGGGCTTTAATACGAGAACTGACATTTTTGGGGGCTCCCGAGTGGCGCATCCAGTAAAGGCACTCCGCGTGGTGCAGGATTCATATCCAGGCTTCGTCGACCGTGACTTCCCAGGGGGCGGCACACAAATGGGGCAGCAGTGTGGAGTAGTGGTTAGAGCTCTGGACTCTTGACCGGAGGGTCGTGGGTTCAATCCCAGGTGGGGGGACACTGCTGCTGTACCCTTGAGCAAGGTACTTTACCTAGATTGCTCCAGTAAAAACCCAACTGTATAAATGGGTAATTGTATGTAAAAATAATGCGATATCTTGTAACAATTGTAAGTCGCCCTGGATAAGGGTGTCAGCTAAGAAATAAATAATAATAATAATAATAATAATAATTGTCCGAGGGGAGGGCTCAGTTCGGCAGGGGAATCCTTGGTTCACTGCGTACCAGCGACTCACGTGGCCGGCAGGGCGCCAGAGGCAACAACTAAAAAAAAAACATTTTTCCAAATATCTTTTCCGAGCGTGCATTTGTTTTTGTTTTTTTTGTTTAGCTATCGATTTTTTCATATAAAGTAAAAAACTAAAATGTGACGGGTTAATTGCTTTTCAATATTAGCAAGCATTCATTCAAGTGACTTCCCTAAACTAAGCTAACCTACACTAAACTACCCTAACCAGTACCCAAGAGGCTGTGTGATCCAGTGGTTAAAGAAAGGGGCTTGTAACCAGGAGGTCCCCCATTGTGTGACCCTGAGCAAGTCACTTAACTCTCCTTGTTCTCCGTCTTTCGGGTGAGACGTAGTTGTAAGTGACTCTGCAGCTGATGCATAGTTCACACACCCTAGTCTCTGTAAGTCGCCTTGGATAAAGGCGTCTGCTAAATAAGAATAAGACCCCTGCAGTGGTAAGTCCAAATTGATGTGATGACGTCTCTAACACACCCTGCACAAAACTACACAATATCAGTTTAACACCCCATTCAGTGTTTTCTGTACAGCTAATTACTATACCTATTACTGATTCAGACTAGTTCATTATCTCCCATGCTTGATAACTATCCCAGCACAATCAATTGCTTCTGAAAAAACACTGCAATATACAGTTGGGTTTTTACTGGAGCAATCTACCTTGCTCAAGGGTACAGCAGCAGTGTCCCCCACCTGGGATTGAACCCACGACCCTCCGGTCAAGAGTCCAGAGCCCTAACCACTACTCCACACTCCTGCCCTTATAATATAATTCCCCGCCTCACTTCCCAGCAATCAGCCCAGAACATTTCTAACAGGAAATAATTTTCGGAAGGGCAGCGGGTTCTGGTCGCTTGGCCGAGGAGGCTGCATGGTCTGTGTTGTGATGTGCTGAGCTGCCCCTAAGCTCAAAGGGGTATGAACGTTTAACTCTCTGTGCTTTGCAATGCTTCCCTATGCTTTACCAGACCTCTCTGTGCTTTACAATGCTTCCCTATGCTTTACCAGACCTCTCTGTGCTTTACAATGCTTCCCTATGCTTTACCAGACCTCTCTGTGCTTTACAATGCTTCCCTATGCTTTACCAGACCTCTCTATGCTTTACAATGCTTCCCTATGCTTTACCAGACCTCTCTGTGCTTTACAATGCTTCCCTATGCTTTACCAGACCTCTCTGTGCTTTACAATGCTTCCCTATGCTTTACCAGACCTCTCTGTGCTTTACAATGCTTCCCTATGCTTTACCAGACCTCTCTATGCTTTACAATGCTTCCCTATGCTTTACCAGACCTCTCTGTGCTTTACAATGCTTCCCTATGCTTTACCAGACCTCTCTGTGCTTTACAATGCTTCCCTATGCTTTACCAGACCTCTCTGTGCTTTACAATGCTTCCCTATGCTTTACCACACCTCTCTGTGCTTTACAATGCTTCCCTATGCTTTACCAGACCTCTCTGTGCTTTACAACGCTTCCCTGTGCTTTACCAGACCTCTCTGTGCTTTACAATGCTTCCCTATGCTTTACCAGACCTCTCTGTGCTTTACAATGCTTCCCTATGCTTTACCACACCTCTCTGTGCTTTACAATGCTTCCCTATGCTTTACCAGACCTCTCTGTGCTTGCCTATGCTTTACCATGCTTTCACTGTGCTTTCTCACACTTTGCTGTTCTTTTAATAGGGGAAATGTTAGTTTACCACGGTTTGTTTTTTAATACACATTACCATACCTCTCTAGGTTTTACAATGCTATACTTTGACACCATGCTTTATTACACTGTGCTATGTTTTTACTCTGGAAAAACACCCTGCAAATTTTACAGTGGTAGAGAGAGTCCGGGGCTGTGGCTGGTGGCATGGTTTCTGCACGCTGCACTCTCGTGATAAGAAGTTATCAGATTGAACATTTCAGCCGCGGCTGGTTCTGTCACAGAAGGGAGACACACGAGAAACCGAACAGCACTCTTCCCTGTCGTAGTCAAACCCACAGAGCACCGCACTGGAGAAGACAACAAACATTCAGCAACAATTAAGAGCAAAACACAAAGATGAGGCAATGCGATTAATTCCTTCAAGTTTAGAGAGCACTGTGAGCATTAGCATTATTACTACAACATAAGAACATAAGAAAGTTTACAAATGAGAGGAGGCCATTCAGCCCATCTTGCTCGTTTGGTTGTTAGTAGCTTATTGATCCCAGAATCTCATCAAGCAGCTTCTTGAAGGATCCCAGGGTGTCAGCTTCAACAACATTACTGGGGAGTTGGTTCCAGACCTTCACAATTCTCTGTGTAAAAAAGTGCCTCCTATTTTCTGTTCTGAATGCCCCTTTATCTAATCTCCATTTGTGACCCCTGGTCCTTGTTTCTTTTTTCAGGTCAAAAAAAGTCCCCTGGGTCGACATTGTCAATACCTTTTAGAATTCTGAATGTTTGAATCAGATCACCGCGTAGTCTTCTTTGTTCAAGACTGAATAGATTCAATTCTTTTAGCCTGTCTGCATACGACATGCCTTTTAAACCCGGGATAATTCTGGTTGCTTTCTTGTTATATGAAAACCCTGCATTGCTGATCATGAATTTGAGGTGAAAATGAAAAGCAGACAGCGAATTCTCAGTGCTGAGTCTTTACAAGACAGAGATGTTGGTCTGTATTCAATTTTCGAAATGTTTAAGCACTTTTTGGAACCATTTTAAAAATAAATCAATAAATCAATAAATCAATAAATAAAAATAAGGCTGCCTGGCTATTTCTACCATGCTGTCTGAAGATGATGGAAGTTAAAACTTTAAAGCGAATTATTAAAACAGTGAGTTATCAGTTTTTCAATGACTTTTCATCTTCATGAAGTACTTCGAGTGATTGATGAGTATCCGGTTGTAGTAAAACCTGGAACAGATGAAACTGCTGTGCAATAGGACTCTTATTTCCATTCCTGGAGTTTAGTGCATTTTGTTCCCCATCCTCTACTATAGTGTATGTATCAAAGTGCAGCAATTTCAAAAACAGCTCCATATCGAAGAAGAATCAGGACCCAACGGCGCTAGGAGTGCTTGTTAACTGTACCCCCCCCCCCCCCCCCAGCCCTTCCCTCACCTTTACACCCAATCAATAGCAATTAAGTTCCGCTCCGAGTGATTTAAAAGCCGATGGCAGCGAACGAAAGAAATTAATTTTATTGCCGGTTTTACGGCCTCTGGTATGGCATTATGAATGCCAGCGCCGCGGATGACAGGAAAATTCGCTTCCAGACTGCTTTTAAAACACGGAAGGTTAATCGCCATTGATTGGCGCTCGATTGTAAAGGCGAGGGAAGGCCAGTTTTTCTGGTTTTGAAATCAGCACATTAATGAATGGATTCCCTGCTGATAAATACTTCTGAAAGGCGATTAGGAGTGTCAGCACACCCCTATAAAGGAACCTTCTCTAATTTGCAGTTTTCAATATTCCACAGTCAGATAGTAAAATAAAAAGCACTATTGTTAAGAAAAATGGTTTTGCATTTTTGTTGGGCAAAACTTGCCCGTAATGGCTGACCAAAAAAAAACAAAAGCTGGTATCACTTGGAAACCTGTATTAAGAGAAGCTATCAGCTCCGAGTAAGAAGGGTGCAGGACTGTTTTTTTTTTTTTTTTTTTAGAAACCACAACCACGGAGGAACACGTGTGGACGCCCCTAAAACGCACCCCAGCCACAGATACAGACCATAGTTCCGGGAGAACATTTCTGAATTACTTTCACAAGGAATGGATGCTTTTTGAAGTTTTGCATGTTAATTCCTTGAGCGTAGACTAGGCCAGCAGCGCCCCCTGGTGGGACTTTAACACAATTATAAAGCAATACAAATAAGTTACACCCAGTGTTGCATTACAGTAATTGTGTTGCTTAAGTTGATCATGATAGTGATGTGATCCAGCCCTCTGAAATGTCTTTATAATATATAGCACTAGACCCTGATATTGATGTGATCCAGCCCTCTGAAATGTCTTTATAATATATAGCACTAGACCCTGATATTGATGCGATCCAGCCCTCTGAAATGTCTTTATAATATACAGCACTAGACCCTGATAGTGATGCGATCCAGCCCTCTGAAATGTCTTTATAATATACAGCACTAGACCCTGATATTGATGCGATCCAGCCAAATAATCTTATACTTACTTTCCTTCCTTCTTGCCTCCAGGGCAGAACATAACCAACGGCCCAAGAATGGTGTCTGTAGAGTCAGTCCAGCACATGGTTCTTGAGCCCCGCGTGTCTGAGCTCCCCAACACGGCTGTTTATCCAGAAGTGGATTCTCCCATTATCCAAGGCTCTGAATGGTTCTGAAGAGACTAAAACAAGGGCTAGTCTTTGGTAGGAGCAAAGTACAAAAAACTGATGCGAGCACAAACATACTGTACTGAAGCGGTTATGCCTTATGAATTGCACACGATTCAAAAATGTAATTTCTTCACAACCCCTTGCAAACGATGGGATTCAAAAAATGGCTTCCAAACAAGCTGAAAATTAAATTAATTGATTAATTAATTTTAATTAATTAAAATTCTGGATTACTTAAATTCAGATACTCTCTCTCTCTTCCCCCTCCCTGTAGTAGAGATCCACAGACGGGAAAGAAACAGGTCAGCAAAACTGGCCCAGCACTTACAGCTGGAGAAAGAAGGGCCCAAGCTATGATCGCGTCCCTCAGTGTAGTTTTCCAAAGGCTGTCCACCTGCGTGTCACCTCAGTGCAGTGTCTATAGAGGGGGTAAGTGGGGTGAGGGGATGGAGGGGTGGCGTTTAGGGTTCATGGCGATTCACCCCCAATATCAGTGCTGTTTTCCTGCAGGCTGTCCTGTGGCAGTCGGGGGTGAAGGGAGGGTTGGGAGGATAAGGAGAGGGGAGGGGGAGGATTCTGGGGGGCGGTTCAGGACAAGACCCCACAGTGCGCAGCTATCAGTTCAGGCTCCACCAGGCTGTCCTCTAAGGGCTGGTCCACTGTGAACTCGTAGGGGTGCTGCAGCCTCTGTCGGGACCGCTTCCCCCCGCGCTGCAGAATGGGTAGCTCCGAGTGGTGTGCGGGCAGGGGCTCCGTGAAGAAATAGGGGTGCAGCAAGGCCTGGGGATTGAAAGGGGGGAGGGAGGGTTAAATATGAAGACCCCAATACCATAAACACTACCTCTGATTTGCGTGCCAGACCAGATTCAATTCAATTAAATTCAAATTGGCTTTATTGGCATGACAATAAAAATAATTGTGTTGCCAAAGCGCATTCATGGCATAACCGACTCAAATATACAGACAAAGAAAACATATATATATATTTTTTAATACTAAACAGTATCCCTCCTCCCTCTATATTAAACAGTACCTGCCTCCCTCCCTCTATAGTAAACAGAACCCCTCCCTTCCCCTCTATATTAAGCAGTACCCCCTTCCCCCCGCTATATTAAACAGTGCCCCCCTCCCTCCCTTCCTCCCTCCCTCTATATTAAACAGAATCCCTCCCTCTCTCTCTCTCTTTTCCCTCTCTAATGTGACGTGTTCACGGTTTGTCCCTCAGGCGATGACAGGTCTCCACGTATTGACCAGCCAGTCTGGCTGTGTGTTTGTCTTCCCCCAGCAGGATTGACAGCTTCTGGGTATCACACATTTTGGGGAATTCTGGGACTAAAATCGCAGAATTTTGGGAAGAAAATGTCCCTTACGTCTTTATTTTTGCTATATTTATTTTTCGCACAGGCTGTCAGATGCTGCTGTGCTGCGTATCTGACAGCCTGTGCGTCTCCATGTCTGGCTGGATGTCTCTATACATGTCTGTCTCACAGGGCGTGTTTCTCAGTATTTCTCTGGGAGTGTGTGCGTCTCTCTAAATGTGTGTGTATCCCTTCCTTCGGGATGAGGCGTTGTAAGTGACTCTGCAGCAGCAGTTGATGCACAGTTCACCCCCTCGCCTCTGCAAGTCGCTTTGGATAAAAGCATCTGCTAAATGACCAATTAATAAATAATAACTCAATGGGTTTTCAGTATATCAGTACATCTCAGTGTGTCTCTCTGACCTGCCTGGCTGTGCTCCTCTCCCTCGCTGGGTACACCAGGAATCTCTTGAGAAGATCCACAGCCTCCAAGGAGGCGTCGGGCACGATCTGCTCCAGCGGGATCGGTGGGTTCTCTTTGAAAGTGATTTTGTTGTAATCTGGCAGCTCAGTGATCTCCTGGGGTGGGGGTGGGGAGAGAGACAGGCAGGTTATCAGGGGGTGAGGATGACTGCTCCAAAACATCACTGACCCCCCCCACCCCCCCACCCCCCCACCCCCCCACCCCCCGCCGAAAACAGCACTTGATCTAAGGTTATTGTCTGGGTAACTTAGTCCTGCACACAAGTTTAACTGAACTTACACTAGGAGGATACACAATTGCATTTCTGTATCAGTGGGCTTGTGTCAGAGAGCGTGTGATACGTTTACATTACAGTCACCGTCAACTGTGTGTCTGTGTGTGTGTGTGTTTGTGTGTGTGTGTGTTAACCCACTCAAGGACAGAGGACTACCCACAACATATGTGTCTGTCAGTCTATCAGGTGAACACAGTAACTGACTTCATTTTGCACCAAAATTTGTATCCCTCTCCTAGCCTCCTACAGAAATGTCAGACTGCATTGGGCTCTAACCAGATATACTGAACGTGCCTGCACTGGTTATTTATGAAATGCGTTGAATGTTTTCTTACCGGCCAGATCTGCTCGTTGGGGGTCCCCAGCACTCTCAGCACGCAGCACAGCTGCTCAATGTCGTTCTCTCCGGGGAAGAGAGGAGAGTTATTGAGCAGCTCCCCAAAGATGCACCCCACCGCCCTGCAGAGAAACAAGAGGAGGCGAGTCAACGACCCCTCACAGCAAATCAGACCACATCACTCGGAAATGAAAGCTCACCGTTTCAGCTGGGAAAAAAAATAAATAAGGTATATAAATGATGGGCGTGGATGAAATGTTTTGGGTTTCTTTTTAATCAATCATCCATGACACGCTTGAGTGACTGTGACTGAAGCAGATGCACTTAATCACCTGATTAGCGAGACAGCTGATTGGACGCTGGGTGTGGAGCGATTTCAGCTGTTGAATTGCAAGCTTTGAATAAAAGCAATAGAAAAAAAAACAATCTGCCACGTCTGTCGAGAGAGCAGCGCCTTCGTGCGATCTGCATGTTGGAGGCTGGACTAGGGCAGCGTGCTGCGGCTCGCCGTCTTGGGAGCTCACAGCCAGCGATTTCAAACCTGGCGAGACGGTATAACCAGACACGCTCTGTCAATGACAGCGCCACCAACTGGGGAGACCAAGGAACACCTGCCCGAGATCCACAGATCATTCTGCAGCATCTTCGTGATGTCAGTTGTTAATCAGCACAATACAAAAGTCACTGTACCTGCTCTGAAACAGAGTTTGTCATTTTTCGATCACATCTAGTGAATTTTATCCCAGTATAAGTGATCAGTTTCTTTTGATGCTCAGATATAAGTGATCAGTTTCTTTTGATGCTCAGATATAAGTGATCAGTTTCTTTTGATGCTCAGATATAAGTGATACGGTTCTTTTGATGCTCAGGTATAAGTGATACGTTTCTTTTGATGAGTCTGGCAGCTCCCTTACCAGAGGTCAACTCCTTCGTCATATTTACGAGCGCCGTAGAGGAGTTCAGGGGCCCGGTACCATCTGTAGAGGGGAAGACAACAAATCCCAAAATCCATTCGAAATAATAAACAAATAAACAAATCTTACTTCTCTATCAACCCTTGTAAAGTGACTAGGGCTTGCCATGGTAAATTTGAAATTTGTAAAGTCTTTCTCTCCTATGCTTTTCTAACATGGTTTTTCAGTCCGCGTCGCCTGACTGACTGCTGCTTAAACGGGATGCAACTGGGAGACGGTTCTTCCCAATGCTATTTATGTCGTTTAATTGGGACGTGACTTTGTTTAATTGGGATACAGTATTTTCAAATGATGAACAGAGATACCTTTTCAGAGCGAGACAGGCTGCCATGTTAATGTGCTTTATCAGACCTCTCTGTGCTTTACAATGCTTCCCTATGCTTTACCAGACCTCTCTGTGCTTTACAATGCTTCCCTATGCTTTACCACACCTCTCTGTGCTTTACAATGCTTCCCTATGCTTTACCACACCTCTCTGTGCTTTACAATGCTTCCCTATGCTTTACCAGACCTCTCTGTGCTTTACAATGCTTCCCTATGCTTTACCACACCTCTCTGTGCTTTACAATGCTTCCCTATGCTTTACCACACCTCTCTGTGCTTTACAATGCTTCCCTATGCTTTACCAGACCTCTCTGTGCTTTACAATGCTTCCCTATGCTTTACCAGACCTCTCTGTGCTTTACAATGCTTCCCTATTCTTTACCACACCTCTCTGTGCTTTACAATGCTTCCCTATGCTTTACCAGACCTCTCTGTGCTTTACAATGCTTCCCTATGCTTTACCAGACCTCTCTGTGCTTTACAATGCTTCCCTATGCTTTACCAGACCTCTCTGTGCTTTACAATGCTTCCCTATGCTTTACCAGACCTCTCTGTGCTTTACAATGCTTCCTTATGCTTTACCACACATCTCTGTGCTTAACAATGCTTCCCTCCTTTACCAGACCCCTCTGTGCTTTACAATGCTTCCCATTTGCTTTACAAGACCTCTTTGTGCTTTACAATGGGACACTTTTACAAGGAGCATACCCCCCCCCCCTTACCTTGTGGCCACTTGGTGGCTGTAGAGGCGCCCCCCCTCGTTTGAATAGACTCGGGCCAGCCCGAAATCAGCGATCTTTAAGTGACCGGTGGAGCTGATCAGCAGGTTAGCAGGCTTCAAGTCCTGTGAGAAGAAACAGCAACCGCATCACATAAATAAATACTATAAAAAAAAAATTAAAAAATGAAACGATCAGTTACCAGACCTGGGGTTAATTATAAATACCAAGGAACTTGGTATGACACAATCTCAATTAAATCAGGGATGGGAATAAGACTCCCGTTGCAAAGCTGTGTGATCCGTTCCAGGTTTTACTAGGAGTTCAATAAGACACACCCGAGCTTGTTAGCTAGACACCGTGGCTAATCGAGCTCCTCGCAAAACCTAGGACGGATCAAACTGCTATGCAACAGGAGTCTTATTCCCATCCCTGTTGGTGAACCATTCTGTAAAATTGATCTCCCTAAATACGGTATTTGGAATAAGAAATGGGACGCTCCCCTCCGAGGACCCCCGACCCATCTTACTCTGTGCATGATAGAGTTCTCGTGGCAGAAGGCCACGCCCTTCAGCAGCATCATCATGTACCCTTTGACCTGGGACTCTGTGAGCGGCCGGTCCGAGTTGCGGATGACCTCCGAGAGGTCGGACAGCATGAACTCGAAAACGAGGACGAAGCCAGCGCCGTGCGGAAACACGTTCTTCAGCTTCACCACCTGCGGGGAAAACAAGAGAAACCAAAACAGCTCGTCTCTCCTCCCTTATAGAAGCTGGCCACACTGAATTTGTGCAGTTCATTTCTCCTACTCTGTCACTGAATGTATTAAATGTTAGTGTTTCTATTAAAGACAAAGACCTCTATTATTATTTATTTCTTAGCAGACGCCCTTATCCAGAGCGACTTACAATTGTTACAAGATATCACATTATTTTTACATACAATTACCCATTTATACAGTTGGGTTTTTACTGGAGCAATCTAGGTAAAGTACCTTGCTCAAGGGTACAGCAGCAGTGTCCCCCACTGGGGATTGAACCCACGACCCTCCGGTCAAGAGTCCAGAGCCCTAACCACTACTGCCCATAAATGTTTGTGTTTCTATTAAAGAGAAAGACCTCTAGTGAATAGTTTGTCACTTTTAAGAATTTAAGTTGATTCAGCACTAGTGGGTGTTCATTAGTTGTATGTTCTGCCAGTGGTGTGGTCCTAAATATGAAGATACCAGAACGCCACCAAAATACAGATTGTCTTAATCAATTATAACAAATTCACACTGTATTTGTATGCTGTAGCAACCAATATCACAGGCCAATGCAATCATCGCATTTCAACAAGACCCACGTATGGATTGTCCTCGATCTCTTGCAGGGCTTTGATCTCTCGCAGTGCCTGGTTTGGGATCCCATCTTCCAGCTTCCTCAGAGCTACTTTCTTCAGGGCGACCGTTTCTCCCGTCTGAAACAGAGAAAGAAAGAACATTTTCAATATTGTGTACGCAGGGTTAAGTTTAAATACCGCAACGTTTTAAAATAGTTTAAATGCCGCGCAGAGTTTTCTAGTCGTGTTCAGTCTTTAAACTGAATAAAAATAACATGAGACGCACCTCAATGTGTTTGGCTTTAAACACTATACCATGGGCCCCTTCCCCAATCCTGCCCAGAATGCTGTACTGATCCATCGGTGAGAGCGTCTAGGAAACTCCGTGGATCGGTTGGGGGGTGTTAGGCCTCGCCGGTTGTTTTCCACAAAAACAAAAATAAAAAAAACGAGAAGCAAAATTAAACGTGTTATAAAAATAAAACTACGACTCGATACCTCTGTTTAGGAGCTTGCTGTTAATTCCTACAACGAAATAGTTTAATATACGTTGCGATGCGTTAGAGGGAATTCAGCCGCAGAAAGAGTGAAGCGGTTTCCATAGCAACTCCGACAACTGTCACTCCCACAAGAGGGCGCTAAAGTCAACAGTTAGACCACTATGTGCAAATTATTATTATTATTATTATTATTATTATTATTATTATTTATTTCTTAGCAGACGTCCTTATCCAGGGCGACTTACAATTGTTAGCAGATATCACATTATTTTTACATACAATTCCCCATTTATACAGTTGGGTTTTTACTGGAGCAATCTAGGTAAAGTACCTTGCTCAAGGGTACAGCAGCAGTGTCCCCCCCCACCTGGGATTGAACCCACGACCCTCCGGTCAAGAGTCCAGAGCCCTACCCACTACTCCACACTGCTGCCCGTCAAAATTACAGTCTAATTTTCAAAATAAACATATTAGGTGCGTTCAGAGTCTTAGTAAATAGGCGGTAATTTTGCTAATGCCTATGCAATTCATTTGAATTATCTTTACTATGCTTATGTATGTATTTATTATGTACACGTTGTGTTAGTGATGCACATGTTGGAGAGAGAGAGAGAGAGAGAGAGAGAGAGACCTGGCTGCCCAGAGAAGGTCGGCTCTGTGGTCACTGCGAGACAGGAGAGGTGGAAACTGAGATGCACTTTCTCCTACACTGTATAAAATACAGCCATATCAGAGAGTCATTCTTCATTAAAATACAACAAAAACATCCTGTTTCTAGACAAATGGCAGACTCAGAGAAACTTGCTGTCCTCCTAGGGGAAGGACACACAGCTCCACTGGCTGCCAAATATGTAGCCACCTGCCACAACCTGAGGGGCACGCAGTGACACGGCACAATTTAATAGTTTCAATATCATTATTTCAATATTTATTTCAATTTCTGTATTATTATTATTATTATTATTTATCTTCTATTTTATTTATTATTTTGTTACCATGGTTCCTTGTTTGTATATATATGCATCTGTTCGTAATATGTATGCAATTGCTTTGGCAACACTGTGGAAAATAAGTCATGCCAATAAAGCACTTTGAATTGAAATTGAGAGAGAGAGAGAGAGAGAGAGAGAGAGAGAGAGAGAGAGAGAGAGAGAGAGAGAGAGAGAGAGAGAGAGAATGTGTTGATGTACAGTTGCCATAAATTGAAGTGACTAAACTGTTAATCTTTTTGGAAGCTGATGGTACTTCATTATGTAGAATAAATATTAACAGAAACGGGACTGTTGGCTCTCTTGTCCTATTTTATTATTATTATTATTATTATTATTATTATTTATTTCTTAGCAGACGCCCTTATCCAGGGCGACTTACAATCGCAAGCAAATACATTCAAGTGTTACAATATAAGTCATACAATAAGAACAAGAAATACAATAATTCTCAAGTGTGACAAACCACAATTCAATAATACAGCAGATAATAGTGAAAGTTACATCAGGATATGATTAAGTAGTGATAGTTACATCAGGATATGATTAAGTACAAAATACTACAGATTAAACACTTGGGAGATTACAATATTCTGAGGTACAGGATTAAATGCAGTAAAATAGGGGGCAGATAAGAGCAAAATAAAGCATATTTAAATGAAGGGTGATAGTGTCCCAGGATACAACAGAGGAGTTCTACAGGTGCTGTTTGAAGAGGTGAGTCTTAAGGAGGCGCCGGAATGTGGTCAGGGACTGGGCAGTCCTGACATCTGTAGGAAGGTCGTTCCACCACTGCGGAGCAAGGGTGGAGAAGGAGCGGGCTCGGGAGGCAGGGGAGCGTAGCGGAGGTAGAGCCAGTCTTCTAGTGCAGGCGGAGCGGAGAGGTCGAGTGGGGGTGTAGGGAGAGATGAGGGTCTGGAGGTAGCTGGGTGCAGTCTGATCAAGGCATCTGTAGGCTAGTACAAGAGTCTTGAACTGGATGCGAGCGGTGATCGGGAGCCAGTGGAGCGAGCGGAGTAGTGGAGTAGCGTGGGCGAAGCGAGGCAGAGAGAACACCAGGCGAGCAGCAGAGTTCTGGATGAGCTGGAGCGGACGGGTGGCGGACGCAGGGAGGCCAGCCAGGAGGGAGTTGCAGTAGTCTAGGCGGGAGAGTACCAGGGCCTGGACCAGGAGCTGGGTAGCATAGTTGGTGAGGAAGGGTCGGATTCTTCGGATGTTGCTCAGGAAGAATCTGCAAGTGCGTGCCAGAGTGGAGATGTGCTGGGAATAAGAGAGGCAGGGGTCCAGGGTGACTCCAAGGTTTTTAGCTGAGGAAGAGGGAGAGAGTGTGGTAGATTCCAGAGGAACAGAGATAGAGAGATCAGAGGAGGGGGAGGAGGAGGGAAAGAAAAGGAGGTCAGATTTAGAGAGGTTGAGTTTGAGGTGATGCGAGTGCATCCAGGAGGAAATAGCAGACAGACAGGTAGAGATACGGGAGGAGATGGTGGAGTCAGAGGTGGGGAAGGAGGAAAATCTGAGCATCATCAGCATAGAAATGGTATGAGAAACCATAGGATGCGATGAGGGGGCCCAGGGAGCGGGTGTAGAGAGAGAACAGGAGAGGACCCAAGACTGACCCTTGGGGGACTCCAGTCAAGAGAGGGTGAGGTGTGGAGGTTGCTCCACGCCAGGTTACCTGGTAAGTGCGGTTGGAGAGGTAGGAGGAGAACCAGGCCAGAGCAGTGCCAGAGATCCCCAGGTCAGCAAGAGATGATAGTAGAATAGAGTGATCAACAGTGTCAAAGGCAGCAGAGAGGTCGAGGAGAATTAGGACAGAGGAGAGAGAGGCAGCTCGGGCACACTTAAGTGAGTTGGTGACAGAGAGAAGGGCGGTTTCAGTGGAGTGAGCAGAGCGGAAGCCAGATTGGAGAGGGTCAAGCAGAGAGTGGTTGGACAGGAAAGCAGAGAGCTGGCGGTGTACAGTCCGCTCGAGGGTTTTGGAGAGGAAGGGTAGGAGGGAGACAGGACGGTAGCTCTGGAGGGAGGTGGGGTCGAGGGTAGGTTTTTTGAGGAGGGGAGTGATAGAGGCTTTTTTGAAGGCAGAGGGGAAGATGCCAGAAAGTAGAGAGGTGTTGAGGAGGGAGGAGATGAAGGGGAGTAGAGCAGGAGCAGCAGCTTGAAAGAGGTGAGTGGGGAGGGGGTCCAAGGCACACGTGGTGGGTTTGTGACCCTGGAGCAGGGAGGAGAGGTCAGAGTCTGAGAGGGGCAAGAAGGTGGAGAGGGAGGGCGAGTTAGTAGGGGATGTAGTGGGTGTAGGGGTTGGAGCAGGAGGGGGTGCGGGGGAGGGAGAGGTGTTAAAGAGTTTGCGGATATCTGAGATTTTAGAAGAGAAGAAGGAGGCAAAGTCGTCAGGGGAGATAGAGGAGGGAGGAGGAGGGGGGGGAGGGTTTAGGAGGGAGGAGAAGGTAGAGAATAGTTTACGTGGGTTGTTAGTGGAGGCTTGGATTACAGATTGGAAATAAGCACATTTAGCAGAGGAGAGAGTAGAGGAGAAGGAGGAGAGAAGAGTGCGGTAAAGGTCTAGGGCAGCAGGGAGTTTGGTTCTCTTCCATTTCTTTTCAGCAGATCGCAGTGTGATTCTTGCCGAGCGGAGCACAGAGGAGAGCCAGGGATGGGGAGGGGAGGGGCGAGCGGGTCGGGAGGTGAGGGGACAGAGGGAGTCGAGGGAGGAGGTGAGTGAGGAGAAGAGGGTGGAGGTAGCAGAGTCTACGGAGAGTTGTGAAAAGGAGTCGATAGGAGGGAGGTGAGAGAGAGCAGTGGAGGCAAGGACAGAGGGGGAGAGAGAGCGGAGGTTACGGCGAGAGGTGACAGTGGGGGTAGGAGGAGCAGGGAGAGGGGGGAGAGACAGAGAAAAAGAGATGAAATAGTGATCAGAGAGGTCCAGGGGGGTGACAGAGAGGTTGGAGGGGCAGCAGGCCCTGGAGAAGGTGAGGTCCAGTTGACGGCCAGCTTTGTGGGTAGGAGGGGACGGAGAGAGACAGAAGTCGAAGGAGTGAAGGAGAGGGAGGAATCCAGCAGAGTGGCTGGGGTTGGAGAGATGGATGTTGAAGTCACCCAACAGGACAGTCGGGGTAGACAGAGAGGGGAGGGAGGAGAGTAGATAGTCGAGTTCATCCAGAAAGTGAGTGAGAGGCCCAGGGGGGCGGTACAAAACAATGAGCAGGAGTTGACAGGGAGAGGTTAGTTGGACTGCATGAAATTCAAAGGTAGTGACAGAGAGGGAGGTGAGATCAGAGGGGACAGAAAAGAGTAAGGAGGGAGAGAGGAGAAGACCTGTCCCACCTCCCCGTCCGGTGAGACGCGGGGTATGGGACAGGACGTAGAGAGAGGACAGGGCAGCAGGAGTAACAGTGTTATCAGGGGACAGCCAGGTTTCAGTGAGAGCAAGGAAATCGAGCGAGAGGTGGGAGGCAAAGGCAGAGATGAAATCAGCTTTGTTAGCAGAAGAGTGACAGTTCCAGAGTGCACCAGAGAGTGTGCGGGAGGGGGGGAGAGGCAGAGAAATGAGGTTAGAGGGGTTGGAGGAGCAACAGCGGAGGGAGGGCAGAGGACGAGGACGGGAGGACAGAACAGGGATGCGAGAGACAGTCATAGCAGGACAAGCAAGACAAAAGGCACAGTAGGAGCAGTGGGGTGGAGGATACAGACCTGACTAGTAGATGGCTTCTTCCAGAGCGCTGTTAGGTTCGGATCTAGTCGAACAGCGTCTCAGCGCAGGCCTCCCCTCGCTGGACTCCCACAGCTAGACTCCCGGCTCTTTTGTTGAGGCTCTTCTGTTGGCTGGCGCTTCGTGCTGGCGCTAAAATAAGCTGCTTGAATAAATGTTGTTACCCCTGCTTGGCAAAAGAACCAACTAAACTGTGTGGAAACCAATCAAATAGCAAAATCAACTGCTAATCAATTTAGCCACTCACCTGGTACTAATCACACACAAACTCAGCCAATTCAAACACCACCTTACAATGTATTTTGTCTATAGCCTGATGTCCTTTACATGTTATAGAGAGTGGTACTGCAGCCCTACTAGAAAACTAATGATAACAACAACAGGAGGAGGAGGCCATTCAGCCCATCTTGCTCGTTTGGTTGTTAGTAGCTTATTGATCCCAGAATCTCATCAAGCAGCTTCTTGAAGGATCCCAGGGTGTCGGCTTCAACAACATTACTGGGGAGTTGGTTCCAGACCCTCCCAATTCTCTGTGTAAAAAAGCGCCTCCTATTTTCTGTTCTGAATGCCCCTTTATCTAATCTCCATTTGTGACCCCTGGTCCTTGTTTCTTTTTTCAGGTCAAAAAAGTCCCCTGGGTCGACATTGTCAATACCTTTTAGGATTTTGAATGCTTGAATCAGATCGCAGCGTAGTCTTCTTTGTTCAAGACTGAATAGATTCAATTCTTTTAGCCTGTCTGAATACGACATGCCTTTTAAACCCGGGATAATTCTGGTCGCTCTTCTTTGCACTCTTTCTAGAGCAGCAATATCCTTTTTGTAACGAGGTGACCAGAACTGAACACAATATTCTAGGTGAGGTCTTACTAATGCATTGTAGAGTTTTAACATTACTTCCCTTGATTTAAATTCAACACTTTTCACAATATATCCGAGCATCCTGTTGGCCTTACAGCTTCCCCACATTGACTTGTGGTTGTTTTTTTGGTTTTTTTTGACCAATCAGATCCAACGCCGCTATCGGGGTGGGCGTTCCACAACCTGTCAGAATGCGGCCAATCCGGTTTTTCAAACACGTCTTGCAGCCAATCAACGATTCAAAGAACGCTTCCCAAAGTGAAACATTTTCGGTTCACCCAATCGGTCAGCCCGATGAGTGAAGCATCCAATCACGCACAGAGAAGGCGGTTTTTTTTCAAAGACTGTCACGGATAGCAGCCAATAAGCTCGCAGGGATGCAAATAGACCCTTTCTTCGCGAGAAGGAGAAGTATTCGTGCATTATTCTCAGCGGGTCTTGGAAATACAAAATATATTTAAATGTCCGAGGATTATCATTTGGAATAAATCCCTTAAGCAATTCCATGGTCGTTCGCTAAAAACCCCGTTAATACGACAAACAAAGAACTTAGCTTCTGAAGAGAGAACGCAGTTTTTAGCAGGAAAGAGGGAAGTACGGTAAATAAAATTATTTGCACTCATTATGCTATTAAAAAAATAAATAAATAAATCCATAAACTACAGAAAATGTTGGCAATCATAAAAAAATAATAATAATAATAATAATGCATTTGGTATTTTAGAATTATAATTGCAAAGGAATTAAGCATGGTTGAATTGATCTGTGATCTTAAATCTGTACGTGTGTTTTTTCGCTTAGTACACTTTAATATCTTTACCGTGTAAGTGCAGCTTTCGGTTTCATTGTCGGGGTGTGGAAATGGTTGCATATTGTAGCAGCGCTTTGTATTACAGCACAGGATCGCTGTGTGGGATGTCTTGCAGGGAGGTTTTTTTTCGCTCTGCAGCCCCGGGGGTATTCACAGTGGTATTATATAATGCGCACAGTCGGTATGTTGTTGTGCATTGTGTTGTTTTATTCTACGCTGTAGTGCTATTACTGGTGCTTCACATCGGTCCTGAACAATAAAATACAAACAATGTGTGTGTCTGTGTCAGTCAGTGTGTGTGTCAGTGTGTGAGTCTGTGTCAGTGTGTGTGTGTGCCTGTCTCAGAGTCTGTGTCAGTGTGTTTTAGTGTGTGTGTCTGTCAATGTGTGAGTCTGTATCTGTGTGAGTCTGTGTCAGTCAGTGTGTGTGTCTGTCAGTGTGTGTGTCTGTCAGTGTGTGTGTCTGTCAGTGTGTGTGTGTGTGTCTGTCAGTGTGTGTGTGTGTGTCTGTCAGTGTGTGTGTCTGTCAGTGTGTGTGTGTGTGTCTGTCAGTGTGTGTCTGTGTGTGATTCTGTGTCAGTGTGTGTGAGTCTGTCAGTGTGAGTCTGTATCTGTGTGAGTCTGTGTCAGTCAGTGTGTGTGTCTGTCAGTGTGTGTGTCTGTCAGTGTGTGTCTGTCAGTGTGTGAGTCTGTCAGTCAGTGTGTGTGTGTGTGTGTCAGTGTGTGTCTGTGTCAGTGTGTGTGAGTCTGTCTCAGTGTGTGTGTGTGTGTGTGTCTGTCAGTGTGTGAGTCTGTCAGTGTGCGTGACTCTGTATCAGTGTGCGTGACTCTGTATCAGTGTGTGTGACTCTGTGTCAGTGTGTGACTCTGTGTCAGTGTGTGACTCTGTCACTGTGTGACTCTGTCAGTGTGTGACTCTGTGTCAGTGTGTGTGACTGTGTCAGTGTGTGACTCTGTGTCAGTGTGTGACTCTGTCACTGTGTGACTCTGTGTCAGTGTGTGACTCTGTGTCAGTGTGTGTGACTCTGTCAGTGTGTGACTCTGTGTCAGTGTGTGTGACTCTGTCAGTGTGTGTGACTCTGTGTCAGTGTGTGTGACTCTGTCAGTGTGTGACTCTGTGTGTGTGTGACTCTGTCAGTGTGTGACTCTGTGTCAGTGTGTGACTCTGTCACTGTGTGACTCTGTCAGTGTGTGACTCTGTGTCAGTGTGTGTGACTGTGTCAGTGTGTGACTCTGTGTCAGTGTGTGACTCTGTCACTGTGTGACTCTGTGTCAGTGTGTGACTCTCTGTCAGTGTGTGACTCTGTCAGTGTGTGACTCTGTGTGTGTGTGACTCTGTGTCAGTATGTGACTGTGTCAGTGTTTGTGACTCTGTGTCACTGTGTGACTCTGTCAGTGTGTGACTCTGTGTCAGTGTTTGTGACTCTGTCAGTGTGTGTGACTGTCAGTGTGTGACTGTGTCAGTGTGTGTGACTCTGTGTCAGTGTGTGACTCTGTGTCAGTGTGTGACTCTGTCAGTGTTTGTGACTCTCAGTGTGTGTGACTCTGTCAGTGTGTGACTGTGTCAGTGTGTGTGACTCTGTGTCAGTGTGTGACTCTGTGTCAGTGTTTGTGACTCTGTCAGTGTGTGTGACTCTGTCAGTGTGTGACTGTGTCAGTGTGTGTGACTCTGTGTCAGTGTGTGACTGTGTCAGTGTGTGTGACTCTGTGTCAGTGTGTGACTCTGTGTCAGTGTTTGTGACTCTGTCAGTGTGTGTGACTCTGTCAGTGTGTGACTGTGTCAGTGTGTGTGACTCTGTCAGTGTGTGACTCTGTGTCAGTGTTTGTGACTTTGTATCAGTGTGTGACTCTGTGTCAGTGTGTGACTGTGTCAGTGTTTGTGACTCTGTCAGTGTGTGTGACTCTGTCAGTGTGTGACTCTGTGTCAGTGTGTGACTGTGTCAGTGTTTGTGACTCTGTCAGTGTGTGTGACTCTGTCAGTGTGTGACTGTGTCAGTGTGTGTGACTTTGTATCAGTGTGTGACTCTGTGTCAGTGTTTGTGACTCTGTCAGTGTGTGTGACTCTGTCATTGTTTGACTCTCAGTGTTTGTGACTGTGTCAGTGTGTGACTCTGTCAGTGTTTGTGACTCTATGTCAGTGTGTGACTCTGTGTCAGTGTGTGTGACTGTGTCAGTGTTTGTGACTGTGTCAGTGTGTGTGACTTTGTATCAGTGTGTGACTCTGTGTCAGTGTGTGTGACTCTGTGTCAGTGTGTGTGACTCTGTGTCAGTGTGTGACTCTGTGTCAGTGTTCGTGACTCTGTGTCAGTGTGTGACTCTGTGTCAGTGTGTGTGACTCTGTGTGACTCTGTGTATACCGCAGGTCCACTCTCTGTTGTAAAGCTCTGTGCTCCTGTGTGTTCTCCCCTGTGCAGATGGAGGCTCTCATACCAGTCATTAACAAGCTGCAGCAGGTCTTCGTGACGGTGGGGGCGGAGCTCATCCAGCTGCCTCAGATTGTGGTTGTGGGGTCTCAGGTGAGTCGTCTGATCCTGTGAGACTTGCTGAGATATTCTGAGATGCACGGAGAGCTACGCACAACAGCTTTCAAGCCCTAACAAACCTCTCCTTGTTTGAGCAAGATCCTGATAGAAACAGGACGTTTTCAATTGAAATCTTCAGTGAAACACTGTGCACCTCATGTGTTTATTTTCATTCAGTGTTCAAGAGACCTCTACAGCTTTAATTGCAGTGACGGCAAAAAGACTCCTATTGCACAGCAGTTTCACCCATTCCAGTTAGTTTTGTGAGTGCGTGTGTTTGTACAGCGCTGTGTGATTGACACTCTGCTCCTCCAATCACAGAGCAGTGGGAAGAGCTCGGTGCTGGAGAGCCTGGTGGGGCAGGACTTCCTGCCACGCGGTTCCGGGGTCGTGACGCGGCGACCGTTGGTTTTGCAGCTTGTCAATGTTCCACCGGCCGCGGAGAGGAGTCGGGGTGAGAACGGTGAGAACTCACTCGTCTCACACCCCTCTCCCCTCTCTCTCTCTCTCTCTCCCTCCCCCTCTCATCTCTCCCCTAACTCTCATCGCTCACTTGTCTCACACCTCTCTCCCTACCTCTCATCTCTCCCCTCTCTCTCGCTCTCTCTCTCTATCTCATCGCTCACCTCTCTCACACCCCTGTCCCCTCTCTCTCCCTCTCATCTCCCCTTTCTCTCTCTCATCGCTCACCTCTCTCTCATCCCTCTGAACAATACAGCTCCCCTCCCTCCCTACCCACTGCCCCTCAGGCAGTGGCACACTGACACACACTATCCCTGTCATCACTCGCCTCTCTCACCTCTCTCTCCCCCCTCTCTCCTCTTAGGTATCGAAGCAGAAGAATGGGGCACATTCCTACACATTAAGAACAAGGTACTGTGACTCCACAGTGGTGCCAAGTACAGGCTTTGTTTATTAATTTGATTGTTTTATTGATTGGTTGATTGATTGGTCGATTTTGTGATTTTTTTTTCCCTCTCAGATCTTCACGGAGTTCGATGAGATTCGACAGGAGATCGAAAGCGAGACGGAACGCTGCACCGGAGCCAACAAGGTGAGCGGAGCAATGCATCATGGGAGTCACGTCAAGGGGTTAGACTGTCTGTGCAATGTTTGACAGTTCCTGAAACGCTGGTCTGCTTGACTCGGTCTCTTCTAGTTTCAATAACACTGATGAAGGCACTAGAGCCCAAACGCTGGTCTGCTTGACTCAGTCTCTTCTAGTTTCAATAACACTGATGAAGGCACTGGAGCCCAAACGCTGGTCTGCTTGACTCGGTCTCTTCTAGTTTCAGTAACACTGATGAAGGCACTAGAGCCCAAACGCTGGTCTGCTTGACTCGGTCTCTTCTAGTTTCAATAACACTGATGAAGGCACTGGAGCCCAAACGCTGGTCTGCTTGACTCAGTCTCTTCTAGTTTCAATAACACTGATGAAGGCGCTGGAGCCCAAACGCTGGTGTGCTTGACTCTTCCCTGGGTTCCTCTCTCCTCTCTCAGGGTATCAGCGCAGAGCCGATCCACCTCAAGATCTTCTCTCCTCAAGTTCTCAACCTCACCCTGGTGGACCTGCCCGGGATCACCAAGGTAACGAAGCAGTCCCTGCAGGTCACTGGGAATCCCAGCTCCGATGGTGCAGTTGCCCTCGTACCCTGCAGAGTGCTGGGTCATGTTGGAGCTGGGATTGTGAGTGAAGCGACTGGTGATCACGTGGATTCGAACCCTGTGTGTGTGTGTGTGAGTGTGGGTGTGTGAGTGTCTGTGTCCGGGTGTGCTATTGATAATGGTATTGATGTTGATAATGGTATTGATAATGGTATTGATAATAATGATGGTATTGATATTGATAGTGGTATTGATAATGGTATCGATAATGATGATGGTATTGATATTGATAATGGTATTGAGAATGATAATGGTATTGATAGTGGTATTGATAATGAAAATGGTATTGACAGCGGTATTGATAATGATATTGATAATGGTATTGATAGTGGTAATGATAGTGGTATTGATAATGGTATTGATATTGATAATGATATTGATAATGATATTGACAGTGATAGCGCTTGGTACAGTATAGTCTCTCTGTGTCTCCCAGGTTCCAGTGGGAGATCAGCCCGAGGATATCGAGTCTCAGGTCAGGGAGATGATTTTCTCCTACGCCTCGAACCCCAACTCCCTCATCCTCGCCATCACGGCAGCGAACACCGACCTGGCAACGTCCGAAGCTCTCAAACTGGCACGGGACGTGGACCCCGACGGTAACACGCTAGGAACACGCTTCAGCACGCTAGGACGTTACACAACGCTTTGTACTTTTCCCATGTAGTATTATTATTATTATTATTATTATTATTATTATTATTATTATTATTATTATTATTATTATTTATTTCTTAGCAGACGCCCTTATCCAGGGCGACTTACAATCGTAAGCAAATACATTTCAAGTGTTACAATACAAGTAATACAATAAGAGCAAGAAATACAATAACTTTTGTTCAAGCAAAGTACAAGTGTGACAAACCACAATTCAATAATACAGCAGATAATAGTGATAGTTACATCAGGATGTGATTAAATACAAAGTACTACAGGTTAAGCACTTGGCAGATTACAGTATTCTGAAGTACAGGATTAAATGCAGTAAAATAGGGGGCAGATAAGAGCAAAATAAAGCACATTTACATGAAGGGTGATAGTGTCCCAGGATACAAACAGAGGAGTTCTACAGGTGCTGTTTGAAGAGGTGAGTCTTAAGGAGGCGCCGGAATGTGGTCAGGGACTGGGCAGTCCTGACATCTGTAGGAAGGTCATTCCACCACTGCGGAGCAAGGGTGGAGAAGGAGCGGGTTCTGGAGGCAGGGGAGCGTAGCGGAGGTAGAGCTAGTCTTCTAGTGCAGGCGGAGCGGAGAGGTCGAGTGGGGGGTGTAGGGAGAGATGAGGGTCTGGAGGTAGCTGGGTGCAGTCTGATCAAGGCATCTGTAGGCTAGTACAAGAGTCTTGAACTGGATGCGAGCGGTGATCGGGAGCCAGTGGAGCGAGCGGGGTAGTGGAGTAGCGTGGGCGAAGCGAGGCAGAGAGAACACCAGGCGGGCAGCAGAGTTCTGGATGAGCTGGAGCGGACGGGTGGCGGACGCAGGGAGGCCAGCCAGGAGGGAGTTGCAGTAGTCTAGGCGGGAGAGTAGTGTGGAGTAGTGGTTAGGGCTCTGGGCTCTTGACCGGAGGGTTGTGGGTTCAATCCCCAGTGGGGGACACTGCTGTTGTACCCTTGAGCAAGGTACTTTACCTAGATTGCTCCAGTAAAAACCCAACTGTATAAATGGGTAATTGTATGTAAAAATAATGTGATATCTATATAATGTGAAATAATGTATAATGTGATATCTTGTAACAATTGTAAGTCGCCCTGGATAAGGACGTCTGCTAAGAAATAAATAATAATAATAATAATAATGAGAGTACCAGGGCCTGGACCAGGAGCTGGGTACTTAACGGGAGAAAAACTGACCATTGAAAACATTTCGAAACACAAAATACCGTACTGCTATTGTTATGTCTCCCGGTAGACTTTTGCAATGTAATTCTTTGATTGCATGACTAGATTATGTTTAAATAGTTTATTTTTATATTTTGTATTATGTTTCAATCCTAGGTGATGCAAAAATTTTGGCCACAGCTTTATCATAACATGCTGTAACAGCAGTTGTAACTCATTCTGTAACATAGGATCCAACATGCTATGTGCATGCTCTAACACATTATCTACATGATCTGCACACGTGTTACCATATGAATATAATGTGGGTCTTTTATTTAACATCATGTAATCAAAGAAACTACAAAATGACATCGCCAAAAGTCTACCGGAAGCCATAATAGTAGTACAGTAGTATTTCATGTTTAGATTCTGTAATGTCACATTTTTGAAGTGTTTCATTTAGTATCTAGAAAACTCAACAGCGGTGTGCAATTCAACATGTTAACGAAACATCATTCAGCAGCTTTCATTCCACTTTATGAAGCGAAATCAGGGTTAGCAGATTTTTGTAACTCTTTGTCGTCTAACCTGTCTGTCTGTCCCCCCCCCCCCCCGTCCTTCATGTCTCCCTCTGTCTCCATGTCTGTCCCTATGTGTGTGTCCCTGTCTCTCTGTTTGTCCCCGCAGGACGCCGCACTCTGGCTGTGGTCACTAAGCTGGACCTGATGGACGCTGGGACAGACGCGCTGGACGTGCTGCTGGGACGAGTCATTCCGGTCAAACTGGGCATCATCGGGGTCATCAACAGGTCAGCTGGGGTCACCAGCTCAATCACACTGATGAAGGCACTAGAGCCCAAACGCTGGTCTGCTTGACTCGGTCTCTTCTAGTTTCAATAACACTGATGAAGGCACTGGATCCCAAACGCTGGTCTGCTTGACTCGGTCTCTTCTAGTTTCAATAACGCTGATGAAGGCACTGGAGCCCAAACGCTGGTCTGCTTGACTCGGTCTCTTCTAGTTTCAATAACACTGATGAAGGCACTAGAGCCCAAACGCTGGTCTGCTTGACTCGGTCTCTTCTAGTTTCAATAACACTGATGAAGGCACTAGAGCCCAAACGCTGGTCTGCTTGACTCAGTCTCTTCTAGTTTCAATAACACTGATGAAGGCACTAGAGCCCAAACGCTGGTCTGCTTGACTCGGTCTCTTCTAGTTTCAATAACACTGATGAAGGCACTGGAGCCCAAACACTGGTCTGCTTGACTCGGTCTCTTCTAGTTTCAATAACACTGATGAAGGCACTGGAGCCCAAACGCTGGTCTGCTTGACTCGGTCTAGCCTCAGTAACCCTGCTGATTCATTAGCTGACCCCCCCCCCCCCCCCTCTCTCTCTCTCTCTCTCTGTAGGAGCCAGCACGACATCAACACGGGGAAGTCGGTCTCGGAGAGCCTCCAGGACGAGCAGGCCTTCCTGCAGCGGCATTACCCAACCCTGGCGAGCCGCTGCGGGACCCGGCAGCTCTCTCGCACCCTGAACCGGCTGCTGATGCACCACATCCGGGACTGCCTGCCGGAGGTGAGGACGCGGGTGAGCGTGCTGAGCACGCAGTACCAGAGCCTCCTGCAGAGCCACGGGGAACCACTGAGCGACCCCAACACCACGCTGCTGCAGATCATCACCCAGTTCAGCAGAGAGTACTGCAGCACCATCGAGGGGACAGCCAGGGACATAGAGACATCGGAGCTGTGAGTGTGTGTGTGTGTCTCTGTGTGTGAGTCGGTCTGTCTGGCTGTGTCTCTCTGTCTCTGCATGTGAGTCGGTCTGTCTGTCTGTGTCTCTCTGTCTCTGTATGTGAGTCGGTCTGTCTGTCTGTGTCTCTCTGTCTGTGTGTGAGTCTGTCTATCTGTCTGTGTCTCTCTGTCTATGTGTGTGAGTCTGTCTATCTGTCTGTCTGTGTCTCTCTGTCTCTGTATGTGAGTCGGTCTGTCTGTCTGTGTCTCTCTGTCTCTGTGTGTGAGTCGGTCTGTCTGTCTGTGTCTCTGTCTCTGTGTGTGAGTCGGTCTCTCTGTCTGTGTCTCTCTGTCTCTGTGTGTGAGTCGGTCTGTCTGTCTGTGTCTCTCTGTCTCTGTGTGTGAGTCGGTCTGTGTTGGCAGCACTGTCTAGTGGACTGTCAGGCCGTCTTGAATCTTCAAGTCTGAGTGTTGCTCCGCCCCTCCCCCTCTCTCTCTCCCTCTCCCCCCCCTCTCCCCTTCCCCCCTCTCTCTCCCCCTCCCCCTCTCTCCCCCTCCCTCTCTCTCTCTCTCCCCCTCCCCCTCTCTCTCAGGTGCGGGGGGGCTCGGATCTGCTTCATCTTCCACGAGACGTTCGGCCGCACGCTGGAGAGCATCGACCCGCTGACTGGCCTGAGTGGCCTGGACGTGTTGACCGCCATCCGCAACGCCACGGTAACCGCACCCTGCACCCTGCACCCTGCACCCTTCCCTCTCCTCCCCTGCACCCTTCCCTCCCCCTCCCCTACAGGTTTCCTTGTTGCGTAGTGTATAGTAATCTCTCCTCTTTAATATGGACTATCTCTCACTGTCCCCTTCTCTCCCCCCCCCCCCCTCTCTCAGGGCCCCCGTCCAGCCCTCTTTGTCCCCGAGGTTTGCTTTGAGTTGCTGGTGAAGAGGCAGATCAAGCGCCTGGAGGAGCCGAGCCTGCGCTGTGTGGAGCTCGTTCACGAGGAGCTGCAGAGAATCACACATCACTGCTGTGCAAACACACAGGTACAACACAGCTAGCACTGCAAACACACAGGTACAACACAGCTAGCACTGCAAACACACAGGTACAACACAGCTAGCACTGCAAACACACAGGTACAACACAGCTAGCACTGCAAACACACAGGTACAACACAGCTAGCACTGAAAACACACAGGTACAACACAGCTAGCACTGCAAACACACAGGTACAACACAGCTAGCACTGCAAACACACAGGTACAACACAGCTAGCACTGCAAACACACAGGTACAACACAGCTAGCACTGCAAACACACAGGTACAACACAGCTGCTGTACACATCCTCTCTCTCACTCTCTTTCCCTCCCTCTCTCTTTCCTTCTCTCTCTCTCTCGTCTTCGTTCCTCTCATTTTCATCAGGAGCTCCAGCGCTTCCCGAAGCTTCACGACTCGATTGTTGAGGTGGTGACCGGGCTGTTGCGGAAGAGGCTGCCGATCACAAATGAAATGGTAAAGCTGCGCAGAGTATCTGATTCTGGGATTATAGGGGGGTGTCAGTCTGTCCGTACCTCCGTCCCCCTGTGCAGAGTGTCACCCTTACATTTCTGCATGTACTGTCCACTGCGTGTCTACGGATTTGAAAGGAACCCAGTGTTTTGCTGTCGATGTTTGGTTGTAACAGAGGGGTCTGATCGATGACTGATTGCTTTTCCTTGTTTCTCTTTGGGGGCGGGGGGGCAGGTTCACAATCTGGTATCGATTGAGCTGGCCTACATCAACACCAAGCACCCCGACTTCACCGACGCTGCGCTGGTCTCGGCTTCCGTCAGCGATCAGGTAGGAACTGTACCCCAAAACTGAACCGCTGGACTCTACCCCAAAACTGACCCCCTGGACTCTACCCCAAAACTGAACCGCTGGACTCTACCCCAAAACTGACCCGCTGGACTCTACCCCAAAACTGAACCGCTGGACTCTACCCCAAAACTGACCCCCTGGACTGTACCCCAAAACTGAACCTCTGGACTCTACCCCAAAACTGAACCTCTGGACTCTACCCCAAAACTGACCCGCTGGACTCTACCCCAAAACTGAACCGCTGGACTCTACCCCAAAACTGACCCCCAGGACTCTACTCCAAAACTGAACCCCTGGACTGTACCCCAAAACTGACCCCCTGGACTCTACCCCAAAACTGACCCCCTGGACTCTACCCCAAAACTGAACCTCTGGACTCTACCCCAAAACTGACCCGCTGGACTCTACCCCAAAACTGAACCGCTGGACTCTACCCCAAAACTGACCCCCAGGACTCTACTCCAAAACTGAACCCCTGGACTGTACCCCAAAACTGACCCCCTGGACTCTACCCCAAAACTGACCCCCTGGACTCTACCCCAAAACTGACCCCCTGGACTGTACACCAAAACTGACCCCCTGGACTCTACCCCAAAACTGAACCGCTGGACTCTACCCCAAAACTGACCCCCAGGACTCTACCCCAAAGCTGACCCCCTGGACTGTACCCCAAAACTGACCCCCTGGACTCTACCCCAAAACTGACCCCCTGGACTCTACCCCAAAACTGACCCCCTGGACTGTACACCAAAACTGACCCCCTGGACTCTACCCCAAAACTGACCCCCTGGACTGTACACCAAAACTGACCCCCTGGACTCTACCCCAAAACTGAACCGCTGGACTCTACCCCAAAACTGACCCCCAGGACTCTACCCCAAAGCTGACCCCCTGGACTGTACCCCAAAACTGACCCCCTGGACTGTACACCAAAACTGACCCCCTGGACTCTACCCCAAAACTGAACCGCTGGACTCTACCCCAAAACTGACCCCCAGGACTCTACCCCAAAACTGACCCCCTGGACTGTACACCAAAACTGACCCCCTGGACTCTACCCCAAAACTGAACCGCTGGACTCTACCCCAAAACTGACCCCCAGGACTCTACCCCAAAGCTGACCCCCTGGACTGTACCCCAAAACTGACCCCCTGGACTGTACACCAAAACTGACCCCCTGGACTCTACCCCAAAACTGAACCGCTGGACTCTACCCCAAAACTGACCCCCAGGACTCTACCCCAAAACTGACCCCCTGGACTGTACACCAAAACTGACCCCCTGGACTCTACCCCAAAACTGAACCGCTGGACTCTACCCCAAAACTGACCCCCAGGACTCTACCCCAAAGCTGACCCCCTGGACTGTACCCCAAAACTGACCCCCTGGACTGTACACCAAAACTGACCCCCTGGACTCTACCCCAAAACTGAACCGCTGGACTCTACCCCAAAACTGACCCCCAGGACTCTACCCCAAAACTGACCCCCTGGACTGTACACCAAAACTGACCCCCTGGACTCTACCCCAAAACTGAACCGCTGGACTCTACCCCAAAACTGACCCCCAGGACTCTACCCCAAAGCTGACCCCCTGGACTGTACCCCAAAACTGACCCCCTGGACTGTACACCAAAACTGACCCCCTGGACTCTACCCCAAAACTGAACCGCTGGACTCTACCCCAAAACTGACCCCCAGGACTCTACCCCAAAACTGACCCCCTGGACTCTACCCCAAAACTGACCCCCTGGACTCTGTTCTCGCTGGCAGGTGGAGGCGGTTCAGGAGGGGGGGCGCCGCTGGAAGAACGAGGAGAGAACCAACGAGGAGAAAATGAAGGGAGCGAGTGAAGAGAGGATGAGAGGGGCGAGCGAGGAGAGGATGAGGGGAAGGAGGGAAGAGAGGACGAGAGAAACCCCACAGAACTCAGCTTTCAACAGTCCATCCAGAGGACGTGCTGTGAACCTACTGGACATGGTGAGAGAGAGAGAGAGAGAGAGAGAGAGAGAGAGAGAGAGAGAGAGAGAGAGAGAGAGAGAGAGAGAGAGAGAGAGAGGAGAGGAGAGATACACACACACAGAGAGAGAGAGAGAGAGAGAGAGAGAGAGAGGAGAGAGAGAGAGAGAGAGAGAGAGAGGAGAGATGAGATACACACACACAGAGAGAGAGAGAGAGAGAGAGAGAGAGAGAGAGTCAGACACACACACACACACACACACTCTGACACTGAGTCACACACACACTGACACTGAGTCACACACACACTGACACTGAGTCACACACGCACGTTGTCGAGTATAAAGCAGTTGTGTCTGCACTGGGACGCTGTCCCGCCTCCTCTCTCCTCTCCAGCCCGTCTCGGTGTCTCGCAAGCTAATCCCACGAGAGCAGCGAGACTGTGAGGTCATCCAACGACTCATCAACTCCTACTTCCTGATCGTGCGCGAGAGCATCCAGGACAGGTAGGGGGCGTGGCTATTATTAATATTGTTCTTAATATTATTATTATTTATTGTTACTATTATTATTTATTGTTATATTATTATTACTGCACTGAGATAGTGTGGTGTGGTCCCTGTGTCTCTCTCTCTCAATTCAATTCAAATTGGCTTTATTGGCATGACAATAAAAATAATTGTGTTGCCAAAGCACATACATGGCATAACCAACTCAAATATACAGACAAAGAATTTTTCTTAATACTAACAGTATCCCTCCTCCCTCTATATTAATACAGTAAACAGAATCCCTCCCTTCCCCTCTATATCAAACAGTACCCCCTTCCCCCCTCTATATTAAACAGAATCCCCCTCCCTCCCTCTATTAAACAGAATCCCCCCTCCCTCAATTAAACAATACCCCCTCCCTCCCTCCCTCCCTCTTTCTATATTAAACAGAATCCCTCCCTCCCTCCCTCTCTCTTTTCCCTCTCTAGTGTGACGTGTTCACGGTCTGTCCCTCAGGCTATGACAGGTCTCCACGTATTGACCAGCCAGTCTGGCTGTGTGTTTGTCTTCCCCCAGCAGGATTGACAGCTTCTGGGTATCACACATTTTTGGGAATTCTGGGACTAAATCACAGAATTTGGGGAAGAAAATGTCCCTTATGTTTTTATATTTTTCACAGTGTGTCAGGAAGTGAATCTCTGTCTCGACCTCTCCTGTCTCACAGTGACCACAGTGCCTGTTCTCCCTGGCCAGCCAGGTTTGCCTCTGTCGGCCTTTTTCAATGGCCAGGTTGTGGTCACTGAGCCGGTATTTGGTCAGGATCTGCCTCTGCTTTGTGTTTCTGACAGTTACCAGGTATTCTGCCAGGGTGTAATTTCTATTTAGGGTCCGATAGCACTCTAGTTTGTTTTGTGTTTTAGTGTTTGTATCCCAATGGTCCAGATAGGAGTGTTTCAGGTGTTTTATAATTTGGTTTACACTAATTGGAATTGTTTTTGCAGTGCTGTCCTGAAGCTGACTGATGTCAGTGTTGCTCAGCTCAGTGAGCTTCAGGACCAGCTGGCTGAGGGGACTCTTTTCTGGGCTGAGCTCTTGGTATTGCAGGGCTTTATGATGGAGTGAGTTTGGATCACTAGTTTTTAGATGAATCCAGTATTTTAATGCTCTTTTTTGGATGTTAATAATCAATGGATAAAGGCCTAATTCAGCCCTGCATGCATTGTTTGGTGTTTTTCTTTGTAATCTCATGATGTTTTTACAGAACTCTGCATGCAGGGTTTCTGTGGGGTGTTTGTCCCATTTTGTGTAGTCCTGGTTGGTGATTGGACCCCACACTTCACTGCCATAGAGAGCAATTGGCTGAATTACACTTTCAAAAATTTTGAGCCAAATTTTGACGGGGGGATTTATATTGTAGAGCCTCCTCTTTATGGCATAAAAAGCCCTGCGTGCTTTCTCCTTTAGTGCATTCACTGCCAGGTTAAAGCTCCCTGACGCACTGATGGTCAGACCCAGGTATGTGTAGCTGCTGGTGTGCTCTAGGGTGGTGTTACCTAGAGTGAAGTGGTACTTATTTCCCTGAGATCTGGCTTTCTTCTGGAATATCATGACTCTGGTCTTGTTCATGTTTACTGCCAGGGCCCAGGTCTGACAGTACTGCTCTAGCAGTGCCAGGCTCCGCTGCAGCCCCTGCTCTGTGGGTGACAGCAGGACCAGGTCATCTGCATAGAGCAGAAACTTGACTTCAGTGTCATGTAGAGTGAGGCCAGGGGCTGCAGACTGCTCCAACACTGTGGCCAGCTCATTGATATAGATGTTGAACAGTGTTGGGCTCAGACTGCAGCCCTGTCTCACCCCACGCCCTTGTGTGAAGAATTCTGTTCTTTTGTTGCCAATTTTCACACCACACTTATTTTCTGAGTACATCGATTTTATGATGTCATAGACTTTACCCCCTACACCACTTTGAAGAAGTTTAAGAAATAGTCCTTTATGCCAAATTGAATCAAATGCCTTTTTAAAGTCTATAAAGCAAGCGAATATTTTTCCTTTATTAGTTTGATGGACGTGTTTATTGATTAGGGTGTGTAGGGTGTAAACATGATCAGAAGTGCGGTGTTTTGGTAGAAATCCAATCTGACTCTTACTCAGGACACTGTGTTCGGTAAGGAAGGCCAGTATCCGGGCGTTAATGATACTGCAGAACACCTTCCCCAGATTACTGCTCACACAGATGCCCCGGTAGTTATTGGGGTCGAATTTGTCTCCACTTTTATATATGGGTGTTATAAGCCCTTGGTTCCAGGTCTCAGGGAAATACCCAGCTCTCAGTACAAGATTGAGGAGTTTGAGCAGGGCCTCCTGCAGCTTGGGGCTGCTGTGTTTGAGCATCTCAGCGTTGATGCTGTCAGGTCCACTTGCTTTTTTTGATTTGAGGGCCTTGAGTTTATCACTCAGCTCCTCCACCGTGATTGGGGTGTCGAGGGGGTTCTGATTGTCCTTAATACAGGATTCTAAATTTTTTAGTTTTTCACAAATGGCATTTTGAGTTTTTTGTTCTTTGTTTTGTATTTCTTTGTAAAGGTTTTCAAAATGTTTTTTCCAAATGTTTCCATTTTGGATGGCCAATTCTTCTTTTTTTGTTGAATTTAGGTTGTTCCAGGTTTCCCAAAAATGATTTTGGTTTATTGACTCCTCAATTTCGCTGAGTTGTTTATTAATATGGTCTTGTTTTTTATTTCTTAGGGTGTGTTTGTATTGTTTCAGTGCCTCACAGTATCTGAGACGTAAATCTGGGCTGTCTGGATCTTTATGTTTTTGATTGGATAGCTGTCTTAGTTTTTCCCTTCTAGTTTTACATTCTTCATCAAACCACTTT
>NC_081243.1:1252647-1307647 GCF_902713425.1 Acipenser ruthenus | reverse complement strand
CGCTCTGCTAGATGCTGTCCTCAGCTCTTTGTGTTTCTGTGTTTGAAGCCGATGAACAATGATAGCTGTCATGCTAGTCCGTTGTGTTCATGTTTCGGTCTCATGTTTGTATGTTTCGTGTGTATTGAGAGAGGTGCACAGTATTGCAATAGTCGGAGCCCCTGGTCTCTTTTTAAAGGAAAGCGAAACCGCGCCTTTTAAATTAAAATAAATAAATAAAAAGTGTTCTAATCTAATTTTATTTTAAAACACTTGGTTTGCAAACCGTACTTTCAGATAGTGTCACACTTCCCAGGTTCCCCTGGGGTGTGACATTGTCCCCGCCCCCTTTCGGGGCTGTCATTAACCAATCGGCTGCTGCTTCTCCTGTTGACTGACACTCCCTCGCCTAGGAAGTGTGAACAGTGTGTGCCGGAGATTCTGAGAGTCCAGGCTTCAAAACTGTTAACTTTCTTTAATTGTCCTTTAATTGTTTTTTTTTTAAGTTATAAATAATTGTACTATATGTACTTTTTTTTTCTGTTTGTACAGTTTTTTTTTTTGTAACCGGAGAAAAATAAAGACTGTTCTGTAATAAAACAAGCTGGCTTCTCCCGAGTTGAATTTATTCTGCACGGTGAAGCACACAGACTGTGCTCAATAATAACTGTTTCTCTGTGTTGTTGCTTTTTGTTCTTTTTCAGAGCGTACGGAATGTTGCGGCATTTGAACTTTGCACCCACCCCCCCTCGCTTTCACCTTTCACTTGTTTTCTACATTAAAGGGACATTGTGGACTTTTGATCCTCTCTCACACAAACAGAGAACTTCAAACTGGGCAAAGAAATTAGACACTGCAAAATCAAAACGCCAGCCTCTCGTTCCTGACAGACAGACAGACAGACAGACAGACAGACAGACAGACAGAGAGCTAATTCACCAGCCTCTCGTTCCTGACAGACAGACAGACAGACAGACAGATAGACAGACAGACAGACAGACAGACAGACAGACAGTGAGCTAATTCACCAGCCTCTCGTTCCTGACAGACAGACAGACAGATAGACAGACACACAGACAGACAGAGACAGACACACAGACAGACAGAGACAGACACACAGACAGACAGAGACAGACACACAGACAGACAGACAGACAGTGAGCTAATTCACCAGCCTCTCGTTCCTGACAGACAGACAGACAGACAGACAGACAGACAGACACACAGACAGACTGAGCTAATTCACCAGCCTCTCGTTCCTGACAGACAGACAGACAGACAGACAGACAGACAGACAGACAGACAGACAGACAGTGAGCTAATTCACCAGCCTCTCATTCCTGCCTTTCGCCTTTCTCTGGAGGCCTGGGTTCCAATCTGGGGTGCTGGGTTGTGCGGACAGACAGACAGACGGCTAATTCACCAGCCTCTCGTTCCTGACAGACAGACAGACAGACAGACAGCCTCTCACGTCTTGTGTCTGCTCTCTGATGATCAGTTAAACAGACAGACAGCCTCGCATGTCTTGTGTCTGCTCTCTGATGTTCAGTTTGACAGACAGACAGACAGCCTCTCATGTCTTGTGTCTGCTCTCTGATGTTCAGTTTGACAGACAGACAAACAGACAGACAGCCTCTCATGTCTTGTGTCTGCTCTCACAAAAACTGAGACATAATCACACTGAGACACACTCACACTGAGACACCCAGCACTGAGACACACACACTGACACACGCTGACACTGAGACACACACAAGAGCTGGACAGAACATTAGAGAACACCCGCCATAACAGTGTCAATGTGCGCATTCCTGATGGAATCCCTTTGCAGAGCCAGCGAACCAGGCCCAACCCTGGAGCCGCTGCTCGGTGTATCTCTCTGATATCTGAGCCAATAGCAATCCAGGACGAGCATCAAATATTTATCCCGTTCAGTCTGACCAGCCTGGACCTCACATGGTTAATAAGTCACCCTGGGAACATTGCAAAACACTTCTGTCAGAAAAAAACAAACACAAAACTACCCATTTAACAAATACGTCATGAGACGCTTCTCCGTGCCAGCGCTGTCAACACAAGAGAGCAAATATTCATCAACTTACCTCAACAACACCGATGAGGCACTGGAGCCCAAACGCTGGTCTGCTTGACTCAGTCTCTTCTAGTTTCAATAACACTGATGAAGGCACTGGAGCCCAAACGCTGGTCTGCTTGACTCGGTCTCTTCTAGTTTCAATAACACTGATGAAGGCACTGGAGCCCAAACGCTGGTCTGCTTGACTCGGTCTCTTCTAGTTTCAATAACACTGATGAAGGCTCTAGAGCCCAAACGCTGGTCTGCTTGACTCGGTCTCTTCTAGTTTCAATAACACTGATGAAGGCTCTAGAGCCCAAACGCTGGTCTGCTTGACTCGGTCTCTTCTAGTTTCAATAACACTGATGAAGGCACTGGAGCCCAAACGCTGGTCTGCTTGACTCGGTCTCTTCTAGTTTCAATAACACTGATGAAGGCACTAGAGCCCAAACGCTGGTCTGCTTGACTCGGTCTCTTTTAGTTTCAATAACACTGATGAAGGCACTAGAGCCCAAACGCTGGTCTGCTTGACTCGGTCTCTTCTAGTTTCAATAACACTGATGAAGGCACTAGAGCCCAAACGCTGGTCTGCTTGACTCGGTCTCTTCTAGTTTCAATAACACTGATGAAGGCACTGGAGCCCAAACGCTGGTCTGCTTGACTCGGTCTCTTCTAGTTTTAATAACACTGATGAAGGCACTGGAGCCCAAACGCTGGTCTGCTTGACTCGGTCTCTTCTAGTTTCAATGACACTGATGAAGGTTTTAGTTTGACACAATGTGGATGAATGAAGATTAAACAACCCTTCCTCAGTCAAATTATTATTATTATTATTATTTATTTCTTAGCAGACACCCTTATCCAGGGCGACTTACAATTGTTACAAGATATCACATTATTTTTACATACAATTACCCATTTATACAGTTGGGGTTTTTACTGGAGCAATCTAGGTAAAGTACCTTGCTCAAGGGTACAACAGCAGTGTCCCCCACCGGGGATTGAACCCACGACCCTCCGGTCAAGAGTCCAGAGCCCTGACCACTACTCCACAGTAGAATATTTTCCAAGTTTATTCGTTTTGAAATAAACAGTAACATGCATATGATTCCCACTGAATACAAAGACATTCTATATAAAACCCTCACTCTCACTCTCTCACTCTCACTCTCACTCTCTCACTCTCTCTCACTCTCACTCACAGAATGAGGCAGACGCTCCATAGACACACTGTTTATATTCCTTCCAATCGGGCTGTTGCGAACACAAGTGAAATTAGTTTGGCTGGTCAGTGGTCTCCTCGTGTCTCTGTGCCCGGGTGGTGGCGGTGCACCTTGCTGTGTTTGCTCAGGTGGTCTCCGCGTGTCTCAGCATGTCTCAGTCACGTGTCTCTGTGTGTCTCAGCGTGTCTCTGTGTCTCTGTGTGTCTCTGTGCCCGGGTGGTGGCGGTGCACCTTGCTGTGTTTGCTCAGGTGGTCGCTGCGAGCGAATCTTTTCTCACACATCCGGCACTGATAGGGCTTCACCCCGGAGTGACTGCGCCTGTGACGAGACAGCTCGTCCGAGCGAGAGAACCTGGGGAGAGAGAGAGAGGGGGGGGTGAGACAGGGGAGTGAGAGAGAGAGAGAGGGAGGGGGTGAGACAGGGGAGTGAGAGAGAGAGGGAGGGGTGAGACAGGGGAGTGAGAGAGAGAGGGAGGGGTGAGACAAGGGAGTGAGAGAGAGAGGGGAGTGAGAGAGAGGGGGGTGGGGGTGAGACGGGAGTGAGAGAGAGGGAGGGGGTTAGACAGGGGAGTGAGAGGGAGGGGGTGAGACAGGGGAGTGAGAGAGAGAGGGAGGGGGTGAGACGGGAATGAGAGAGAGGGAGGGGGTGAGACAGGGGAGTGAGAGAGAGAGGGGGAGGGGGTGAGACAGGGGAGTGAGAGAGAGGGGGAGGGGGTGAGACAGGGGAGTGAGAGAGAGAGAGTGAGGGGGTGAGACAGGGGAGTGAGAGAGAGAGGAGGTGAGACAGGAGAGTGAGAGAGAGGGGGGAGGGGGTGAGACAGGGGAGTGACAGAGAGAAAGGGAGAGAGGTGAGACAGGGGAGTGAGAGAGAGAGGGGGGAGGGTGAGACGGGAGAGAGAGAGAGAGAGGGCGGATTGAAAGAAAGTGAGGGATGAGCTTAGACTGCCTCTCTGAGTTTGTGGTGCTCGTCCGTCTGTTACTATGAGTACAGATCTGTTTTCCCCCGCCTCCCTCTCACTCACCTCCAGTCACAGCCAGCCCAGCTGCAGGTGAAAGGCTTCTCCCCCGTGTGGCGCCTCACGTGAGCCTTCAAATGGCTTCTCTTCCTGTAGACCTTCCTGCAGCCAGGGAAGGAGCAGCCGTGGAGTCGCAGCGAGGCCGGGGGGGAGGGGGGCGGGGGGGGGCGGGGGGGACCGGGCGCCCGCATCCAAGGGCCGAGCCGCTATCCGGACAAACTGCCTGCCTGGGGGGGCGGGGGCGGGTGTCTGGGGCACCAGCGCGAAGTTCTGCCCCTCGATGTTCAGCAGGAGCTGGCTGATGCCGAGCGCTCCGGAGGGCAGAGGCTGGAGTAGCAGGAGCACAGCCTGCCCACAGGGGGCGCCGTCCGCTGCAGGAGGGGAGGGGCTGGTGTCTCCTTCCTCTCCCTCCCCACGCCCGCCCCCTCCTCCATCCTCCTCCTCTGCTTCTCCCATCCTCGTTCCGGCGATCTCGACTCTCTTGTCGTCTTTGCCTGCTGTGTTGTCGTTATTATTCATGTTCTCCTGCAGGAATTCTTCGATCTCTTCCAGTGTGGGCTGAAAGGAGAGAGGAGGGGGAGGAGGGGAGGGGGAAGGGGAGGAAAACACTGAGGAGGAGGAGGAGGAGGAGGAGGAGGAGGGAGGGAGGGGGGCTGGCGGGGTGCAGGAAGCTTCAGGGTAGCTGAAATGGAAGGGGTCGCTGGGGTGTGGCAGCCAACATTGCTGGAGATGGTGGTAAGTGTTTTTCCCATGCAATCCGACGTTCCCGGAATCCCAAACATTCCTGGAATATTCCCAGGCGTCTGCAGCCCGGAATCCCAGGGCGCTGTTGGGAGAGGGGGTGGGAGGCAGGCTGTCTGACTCTGGGGAGGAGGCAGGAGGGGAGCCCAGAGAGGAGAGGGAGCGGCGATCAGCCGGCAACAGCATCGGAGCGAGAGCCGGGGATCAATCAATCAATCAATCAATCAATCAATCAATCAATCGATCAGATCAGGGTCAAGAAACACCTACACAAAGAGAAGCACGTTTATTTATTGAATGATTTATTAATATGCTTTACCAGACCTCTCTGTGCTTTACAATGCTTCCCTATGCTTTACCAGACCTCTCTGTGCTTTACAATGCTTCCCTATGCTTTACCAGACCTCTCTGTGCTTTACAATGCTTCCCTATGCTTTACCAGACCTCTCTGTGCTTTACAATGCTTCCCTATGCTTTACCAGACCTCTCTGTGCTTTACAATGCTTCTCTATGCTTTACCAGACCTCTCTGTGCTTTACAATGCTTCCCTATGCTTTACCAGACCTCTCTGTGCTTTACAATGCTTCCCTATGCTTTACCACACCTCTCTGTGCTTTACAATGCTTCCCTATGCTTTACCAGACCTCTCTGTGCTTTACAATGCTTCCCTATGCTTTACCAGACCTCGCTGTGCTTTACAATGCTTCACTATGCTTTACCAGACCTCTCTGTGCTTTACAATGCTTCACTATGCTTTACCAGACCTCTCTGTGCTGTACAATGCTTCCCTATGCTTTACCACACCTCTCTGTGCTTTACAATGCTTCCCTATGCTTTACCAGACCTCTCTGTGCTTTACAATGCTTCCCTATGCTTTACCACACCTCTCTGTGCTTTACAATGCTTCCCTATGCTTTACCAGACCTCTCTGTGCTTTACAATGCTTCCCTATGCTTTACCAGACCTCTCTGTGCTTTACAATGCTTCCCTATGCTTTACCAGACCTCTCTGTGCTTTACAATGCTTCCCTATGCTTTACCAGACCTCTCTGTGCTTTACAATGCTTCCCTATGCTTTACCAGACCTCTCTGTGCTTTACAATGCTTCCCTATGCTTTACCAGACCTCTCTGTGCTTTACAATGCTTCCCTATGCTTTACCAGACCTCTCTGTGCTTTACAATGCTTCCCTATGCTTTACCAGACCTCTCTGTGCTTTACAATGCTTCCCTATGCTTTACCAGACCTCTCTGTGCTTTACAATGCTTCCCTATGCTTTACCAGACCTCTCTGTGCTTTACAATGCTTCCCTATGCTTTACCAGACCTCTCTGTGCTTTACAATGCTTCCCTATGCTTTACCAGACCTCTCTGTGCTTTACAATGCTTCCCTATGCTTTACCAGACCTCTCTGTGCTTTACAATGCTTCCCTATGCTTTACCAGACCTCTCTGTGCTTTACAATGCTTCCCTATGCTGTACCAGACCTCTCTGTGCTTTACAATGCTTCCCTATGCTTTACCATACCTCTCTGTGCTTTACAATGCTTCCCTATGCTTTACCAGACCTCTCTGTGCTTTACAATGCTTCCCTATGCTTTACCACACCTCTCTGTGCTTTACAATGCTTCCCTGTGCTTTACCAGACCTCTCTGTGCTTTACAATGCTTCCCTATGCTTTACCAGACCTCTCTGTGCTTTACAATGCTTCCCTATGCTTTACCACACCTCTCTGTGTTTTACAATGCTTCCCTATGCTTTACCAGACCTCTCTGTGCTTTACAATGCTTCCCTATGCTTTACCAGACCTCTCTGTGCTTTACAATGCTTCCCTATGCTTTACCAGACCTCTCTGTGCTTTACAATGCTTCCCTATGCTTTACCAGACCTCTCTGTGCTTTACAATGCTTCCCTATGCTTTACCACACCTCTCTGTGCTTTACAATGCTTCCCTATGCTTTACCACACCTCTCTGTGCTTTACAATGCTTCCCTATGCTTTACCAGACCTCTCTGTGCTTTACAATGCTTCCCTATGCTTTACCAGACCTCTCTGTGCTTTACAATGCTTCCCTATGCTTTACCAGACCTCTCTGTGCTTTACAATGCTTCCCTATGCTTTACCAGACCTCTCTGTGCTTTACAATGCTTCCCTATGCTTTACCAGACCTCTCTGTGCTTTACAATGCTTCCCTATGCTTTACCAGACCTCTCTGTGCTTTACAATGCTTCCCTATGCTTTACCAGACCTCTCTGTGCTTTACAATGCTTCCCTATGCTTTACCAGACCTCTCTGTGCTTTACAATGCTTCCCTATGCTTTACCAGACCTCTCTGTGCTTTACAATGCTTCCCTATGCTTTACCAGACCTCTCTGTGCTTTACAATGCTTCCCTATGCTTTACCAGACCTCTCTGTGCTTTACAATGCTTCCCTATGCTTTACCAGACCTCTCTGTGCTTTACAATGCTTCCCTATGCTTTACCAGACCTCTCTGTGCTTTACAATGCTTCCCTATGCTTTACCAGACCTCTCTGTGCTTTACAATGCTTCCCTATGCTGTACCAGACCTCTCTGTGCTTTACAATGCTTCCCTATGCTTTACCAGACCTCTCTGTGCTTTACAATGCTTCCCTATGCTTTACCAGACCTCTCTGTGCTTTACAATGCTTCCCTATGCTTTACCACACCTCTCTGTGCTTTACAATGCTTCCCTATGCTTTACCACACCTCTCTGTGTTTTACAATGCTTCCCTATGCTTTACCAGACCTCTCTGTGTTTTACAATGCTTCCCTATGCTTTACCAGACCTCTCTGTGCTTTACAATGCTTCCCTATGCTTTACCAGACCTCTCTGTGCTTTACAATGCTTCCCTATGCTTTACCAGACCTCTCTGTGCTTTACAATGCTTCCCTATGCTTTACCAGACCTCTCTGTGCTTTACAATGCTTCCCTATGCTTTACCATACCTCTCTGTGCTTTACAATGCTTTCACTGTACTTTATTACACTGAAATAAAATACTAGACATACTTCATAAATTCAATGACAAACGTTTCCACTAGAAGCCTTTCTTTAAAGACACTGAGAAAGACTTCCAGCCCAAACATGTGTCACTGTATGTATTCAGTTTTTCCCAGTGTTTCTACAATAAAGATATTAACAGCAGCACACTCACCTGTCTGTTTAGTTGTGTCTCTACTTTCTCTGGTGCGGCCAAACAGATTGAAAAATCAATCTATTCAAAAAAAAAAAAAAAAAAATCTGTTTTTATCAGAAGTTCTTGAGATTTTTTTTACAATTTCTGACAAATAAATGAAACAAAAATAACGAAATAAATATATTATTATTATTATTATTATTATTATTATTATTATTATTATTATTATTGTTTTAAATCTTGCAGACTTGTTTTTAATACTCCCAGGCAAGCCCACTTTTAGAATTCAGTTGGTCTTTTTCAGCAGCTTTTTCTATCTCTGTGTCTATCTCCTTTCTCCTGGAAGTTGGTTTCAATAAGTGACCGGTTTGGGTGACTTTTTTAAACCCGCAGATCTGTCACTAATCAACTCAGAACGAGGGCTCGGCCTGAATACTGGGCTCTGATTGGCCAGAAAGGACAGAGGTTTGACAGCAGAGGGGCTGTGATTGGTTGACCACAACTGTGACGCTCTGGACCAGATTACCGGTATGTTAAGCGTTTGGGATCCAGTGCCTTCATCAGTGTTACTGAAACTAGAAGAGACAGAGTCAAGCAGACCAGCGTTTGGGCTCTAGCGCCTTCATCAGTGTTATTGAAACTAGAAGAGACCGAGTCAAGCAGACCAGCGTTTGGGCTCTAGTGCCTTCATCAGTGTTATTGAAACTAGAAGAGACCGAGTCAAGCAGACCAGCGTTTGGGCTCCAGTGCCTTCATCAGTGTTATTGAAACTAGAAGAGACCGAGTCAAGCAGACCAGCGTTTGGGCTCTAGTGCCTTCATCAGTGTTATTGAAACTAGAAGAGACCGAGTCAAGCAGACCAGCGTTTGGGCTCTAGTGCCTTCATCAGTGTTACTGAAACTAGAAGAGACAGAGTCAAGCAGACCAGCGTTTGGGCTCTAGCGCCTTCATCAGTGTTATTGAAACTAGAAGAGACCGAGTCAAGCAGACCAGCGTTTGGGCTCTAGTGCCTTCATCAGTGTTATTGAAACTAGAAGAGACCGAGTCAAGCAGACCAGCGTTTGGGCTCTAGTGCCTTCATCAGTGTTATTGAAACTAGAAGAGACCGAGTCAAGCAGACCAGCGTTTGGGCTCTAGTGCCTTCATCAGTGTTATTGAAACTAGAAGAGACCGAGTCAAGCAGACCAGCGTTTGGGCTCCAGTGCCTTCATCAGTGTTATTGAAACTAGAAGAGACCAAGTCAAGCAGACCAGCGTTTGGGCTCCAGTGCCTTCATCAGTGTTATTGAAACTAGAAGAGACAGAGTCAAGCAGACCAGCGTTTGGGCTCTAGCGCCTTCATCAGTGTGATTGAAACTAGAAGAGACAGAGTCAAGCAGACAAGAGATGTTAAAGTATATTAATAAACATGTCAGACCACGGAGAGCTGCAGAGTATATAGTGTGAAGCTGTTCCAACTCTGTAGGGTTTGAAGTTAACACACAGACACACATTTCACAAGACACCCCCCCTCTGTCTGCGTCACTCTGTCACAAACACAGTGAGAGTAAACAGGGTGACTGCCCTCCGTGGACTCCGACTGCGTCACTCCGAGCACACACACACACACACTCACACACACACACATACTGACATACACACACACACACACACACACACACACACACACTGACACACGGAGACACACACTGACACACACACACACTGACACACATACACACAGACACACACTCTCAGACACACACAAACTAACACCCACACATACACACACACTAACACACACAGACAGGCAGACAGACACCTTCTACATACCTTTGACTCAGATAATTGCATAACCGTTTTTTCCAGATATATAGGAAAATGTGAAGTGCGATTTGAAACCTGTGATACCAGCGTGTTACCACCAGGCGTCGCTATTGCCTTGCAGGGGTTTTATTTTATTTTTTTAAACATGTGATAGCAGCAGATGACCACCGGGCGCCGCTGTGTACATTCAGCCGGGGGGCGGGGGGAGCGGTGACGTCTCTCTGGAGGGTGCAGTCCGCTTCTATCCCAGGTGGCAGTGCGGAATGAACGCTGAGTTGGTCTTTTTTCTGTCGGCGAAGTCGGGACAAGAACTGAGAGAGAAAAATATCAAACAAAATTACAAAACAAAACAAAAAAATGAACAAAATCGCTGCCTTAATCGTTCTGGTCACTATCTCCACGTGTACTGGTAATATATATATATATATATATATATGTATGTTTTATTTTTGTTGAAGTTTCCTTATTATTATTACGAGTGTGTGTCTGTATTGAAATACATACATTAAAACCAAATTAAAATCCCTTTCTAAATGAACCGAGTCTATGAATTAAACGGTTCTGTGTTGAACTACCGTCCGTATATTTTGTTTCTGTCTCTGAAAGAAATGTGTTTTTTTATTTTCAAACAAACGTACCTTAATTTAATAGCGCATAACATTACGCCACATAGCATTGGTACTTGTAAGTTACTCGCGAAATAAAATAAAAAAAACTATTGAATTAGTTTCTTTTTAGTTTTAAACGGTAGATATATAAAAATGTGTGTTTTATTTTGATAAATGTACGGACCCCATTGTATTGTGAGTTGTACTGTAATGCGTTGGCTTATTGCACTTTAATTTATTATTATTATTATTATTATTATTATTATTATTATTATTATTATTATTATTATTATTGTCGTTGTTGTAATATGTTTCTGTATGTTGCTGAGTTATCGTCTGTATCGCGTATCTCCGGCAGGTCAGATGCGTTGATTGTAACCCGATTTACACGAGTAAACCCACAACCACTTATTAACAGCACGACCCGTTTAACATTTCTCCAAACGTCCACAATAAATAACTATTCCTCTCTCTTTCTTTCTCTCTCCCTCCCTCACTCCTCTCTCTTTCTCTCCCTCCCTTTCTTTCTCTCTCCCTCTCCCTCCCTCACTCCTCTCTCTTTCTCTCTCCCTCTCCCTCCCTCACTCCTCTCTCTTTCTCTCCCTCCCTTTCTTTCTCTCTCCCTCTCCCTCCCTCACTCCTCTCTCTTTCTCTCCCTCCCTTTCTTTCTCTCTCCCTCTCCCTCCCTCACTCCTCTCTCTTTCTCTCCCTCCCTCTCTTTCTTTCTCTCTCCCTCTCTTTCTCTCTCTCCCTCACTCCTCTCTTTCTTTCTCTCTCTCTCCCTCTTTCTTTCTCTCTCTCTCCCTCACTCCTCTCTTTCTCTCTCTCCCTCTCCCTCCCTCTTTCTCTCTCTCCCTCCCTCACTCCTCTCTCTTTCTTTCTCTCTCCCTCCCTCACTCCTCTCTCTTTCTCTCCCTCCCTTTCTTTCTCTCTCCCTCTCCCTCCCTCACTCCTCTCTCTTTCTCTCCCTCCCTCTCTTTCTTTCTCTCTCCCTCTCTTTCTCTCTCTCCCTCACTCCTCTCTTTCTTTCTCTCTCTCTCCCTCACTCCTCTCTTTCTCTCTCTCCCTCTCCCTCCCTCTTTCTCTCTCTCCCTCCCTCACTCCTCTCTCTTTCTTTCTCTCTCTCCCTCACTCCTCTCTCTCTTTCTCTCCCTCCCTTTCTTTCTCTCTCTCCCTCACTCCTCTTTCTCTTTCTCTCTCCCTCCCTCTCTTTCTCTCTCCCTCCCTCCCTCTCTCTCTCTTTCTTTCTCTCTCTCTCCCTCCCTCACTCCTCTCTCTGTCTCTCTCCCTCACTCCTCTCTCTTTCTTTCTCTCTCTCTCTGTCTCTCCCTCTCGCTCCCTCTCTGCCCTGTTTTTAGGGGAGACCTGCGTGGACCCCACTATCTCCCCCTCCTACTACAGCACCTCGGACGCTGTCATCGCCTCCGAGTCAGTCTTCATCGTGGAAATCTCCTTGAGCTGCAAGAACGGAGCACAGGTCAGACCCGCGAAGGGTTCATTTTAAATGCACCAGGTGCACCGAGCTGGGAATCAGACTCCCGCTGCACAGCGGTGTGATCCAGTCCTGGTTTCACTAGGAGTTTAATAATAAGACACACCTGAGCTTGTTGCCTAGACACACTGGGGGCTGATCAAGCTGGTAGTAAAACCTGGACTGGGCAACGCTGCTGTGCAATTCCCATCATTGTACAGTATATTAGTAATGACAGAACGGTTCATTTTTTAATTAACCTCTCTTCCAACCCCCCCCAGAATGTTGTGCTCTACGCTGATATCAACGGAAAGCAATTTCCAGTCACCAGAGGTCAGGATGTGGGTCGTTATCAGGTATTTTTTATGTCGGCTAATCTGTGGTGTGTCGGGTGTTAACCTTCCTAGTCCTGTGTTTCCAGTCCTCCAGTATCCCATGCTCCTCTCTGTTTCAGGTCTCCTGGAGCGTAGAGCACAAGAACGCTAGATCGGGCCCCTATGAGGTGAAGTTTTTAGACGAAGAGTCGTACAGCGCTCTGCGCAAGGTGAGGAGGGGCCTGGCATTGAGATTCGGTTATACATTAAAGGGATTGTGTCTTACGAAACGGAGAGAGGAGGGGTAATTCAAAGCGCAGGGGTCCCCGAGGGTGTCTCCTGGTAAAGGCACGGCCGCGTGGTGTGCAGGGGGGAGTCACACAGTCAGGGGAGCGCAGGGGTTCCCGAGGGTCTCCCCTGGTAAAGGCACGGCCGTGTGCTGTGCAGGGGGGAGTCACACAGTCAGGGGAGCGCAGGGGTCCCCGAGGGTCTCCCCCTGGTAAAGGCACGGTCGCGTGGTGCGCAGGGGGGAGTCACACAGTCAGGGGAGCGCAGGGGTCCCCGAGAGTCTCCCCTGGTAAAGGCACGGCCGCGTGGTGCGCAGGGGGAGTCACACAGTCAGGGGAGCGCAGGGGTCCCCGAGGGTCTCCCCTGACTGTGAGTGTGCATACTTGGGTACAATTGTAAGTGTAGTTGCTGCTGGACTGATAGTATCTCGTATGGGTCTGACATTGAGTAACTCTGTTCTCTCTCTCTCTCTCTCAGGCTCAGAGGAACAATGAAGATGTCTCTGCCATCAAGCCACTCTTCTCAGTCAACGTGGATCACAGGGTGAGTGAGGGAGAGGCTTCCACAAGAATATACAGGAGAGGCGATCCCACAGGAATATCATAGGCAGTGTATCGCAGTGTGTGTGTTGGTGGTTGATCACAGTGTGTGTGTGTGTGTTGCTGGTTGATCGCTGTGTGTGTGTGTGTGTGGGTTGGTGGTTGATCGCTGTGTGTGTGTGTGGGTTGCTGGTTGATCGCTGTGTGTGTGTGTGTGGGTTGGTGGTTGATCGCTGTGTGTGTGTGTGTGTGTGTGTGTGTGGGTTGCTGGTTGATCGCTGTGTGTGTGTGTGTGTGTGGGTTGCTGGTTGATCGCTGTGTGTGTGTGTGTGTGTGTTGCTGGTTGATCGCTGTGTGTGTGTGTGTGTGTGTGGGTTGGTGGTTGATCATTGTGTGTGTGTGTGTTGCTGGTTGATCGCTGTGTGTGTGTGTGTGTGTGTGTGTGTGTGTGTGTGTGTGGGTTGGTGGTTGATCATTGTGTGTGTGTGTGTGTGGGTTGGTGGTTGATCGCTGTGTGTGTGTGTGTGTGTTGCTGGTTGAGCGCTGTGTGTGTGTTGCTGGTTGATCACTGTGTGTGTGTGTGTGTGTGTGTGTGTGTGTGTGGGTTGGTGGTTGATCATTGTGTGTGTGTGTGTTGCTGGTTGATCGCTGTGTGTGTGTGTGTGTGTGTGTGTGTGTGTGTGTGTGGGTTGGTGGTTGATCATTGTGTGTGTGTGTGTGTGGGTTGGTGGTTGATCGCTGTGTGTGTGTGTGTGTGTTGCTGGTTGATCGCTGTGTGTGTGTGTGTGTGTTGCTGGTTGATCGCTGTGTGTGTGTGTGTGTGTGTGTGTTGCTGGTTGATCGCTGTGTGTGTGTGTGTGTGTGTGTGTGTGTTGCTGGTTGAGCGCTGTGTGTGTGTTGCTGGTTGAGCGCTGTGTGTGTGTGGGTTGGTGGTTGATCATTGTGTGTGTGTGTGTGTGTGTGTGTGTGTTGGTGGTTGATCATTGTGTGTGTGTGTGTGTGTTGGTGGTTGATCATTGTGTGTGTGTGTGTGTGTGTGTGTGTGTGTGTGGGTTGGTGGTTGATCATTGTGTGTGTGTGTGTGTGTGTGTGGGGGTTGGTGGTTGATCATTGTGTGTGTGTGTGTGTGTGTGTGTGTGTGTTGGTGGTTGATCATTGTGTGTGTGTGTGTGTGTTGGTGGTTGATCATTGTGTGTGTGTGTGTGTGTGTGTGTGTGTGTTGGTGGTTGATCATTGTGTGTGTGTGTGTTGGTGGTTGATCATTGTGTGTGTGTGTGTGTGTGTGTGTGTTGCTGGTTGATCGCTGTGTGTGTGTGTGTGTGTTGGTGGTTGATCATTGTGTGTGTGTGTGTGTGTGTGTGTGTGTGTTGGTGGTTGATCATTGTGTGTGTGGGTTGGTGGTTGATCATTGTGTGTGTGTGTGTGTGTGTGTGTGTGTGTGTGTTGGTGGTTGATCATTGTGTGTGTGTGTGTGTGTGTGTGTGTGTGTGTGTGTGTGTGTTGGTGGTTGATCATTGTGTGTGTGTGTGTGGGTTGGTGGTTGATCATTGTGTGTGTGTGTGTGTGTGTGTGTGTGTGTTGGTGGTTGATCATTGTGTGTGTGTGTGTGGGTTGGTGGTTGATCATTGTGTGTGTGTGTGTGTGTGTGTGTGTGTGTGTGTTGGTGGTTGATCATTGTGTGTGTGTGTGTGTGTTGGTGGTTGATCATTGTGTGTGTGTGTGTGTGTTGGTGGTTGATCATTGTGTGTGTGTGTGTGTGTGTGTGTGGGTTGGTGGTTGATCATTGTGTGTGTGTGGGTGTGTTGCTGGTTGATCGCTGTGTGTGTGTGTGTGTGTGTGTGTGTGTGTGTGTTGGTGGTTGATCATTGTGTGTGTGTGTGTGTGTGTGTGTTGGTGGTTGATCATTGTGTGTGTGTGTGTGTGTTGGTGGTTGATCATTGTGTGTGTGTGTGTGTGTGTGTGTGTGTGTTGGTGGTTGATCATTGTGTGTGTGTGTGTGTGTTGGTGGTTGATCATTGTGTGTGTGTGTTGCTGGATATTGATCGCTGTGTATTGATTGATTCAGGGTGCGTGGAACGGGCCCTGGGTCTCCACTGAGGTTGTGGCTGCTGCTGTCGGAGTTCTCATCTATTACCTGGCCTTCAGCGCAAAGAACTCCATACAGGCTTGAGAGAGGGGAGGGAGGCAGCCCAAAACAAGCTTGAACCCCTGGCCAGAGGCTTGAGTGAGGAGGAGGAGGGCTGATGGAGAGTAATGCCATTTGTGCCAACAACACTATACAGCTTTAGACCAGGGGGGTACTGCACCCAGACTGACTGAGGCCAGGTGGGAATTTAGGGAGGAGTTACGAATTCAGTTATTTTTTTAATTTATTTTTTACCTCAATTGAACAAATTTAAACCAGAACACTGTGCTGTTGATGGAATAAAAATAATGTTATACTGAAACTCCTTGTGTTTTTATTATTATTATTATTATTATTATTATTATTATTATTATTATTATTATTATTATTATTGTATAGCATAGTTTACCATGATTTGTTTTTTTAATATGCTTTACCAGACCTCTCTGTGCTTTACAATGCTTCCCTATGCTTTACCACACCTCTCTGTGCTTTACAATGCTTCCCTATGCTTTACCAGACCTCTCTGTGCTTTACAATGCTTCCCTATGCTTTACCAGACCTCTCTGTGCTTTACAATGCTTCCCTATGCTTTACCACACCTCTCTGTGCTTTACAATGCTTCCCTATGCTTTACCAGACCTCTCTGTGCTTTACAATGCTTCCCTATGCTTTACCACACCTCTCTGTGCTTTACAATGCTTCCCTATGCTTTACCAGACCTCTCTGTGCTTTACAATGCTTCCCTATGCTTTACCAGACCTCTCTGTGCTTTACAATGCTTCCCTATGCTTCACCAGACCTCTCTGTGCTGTACAATGCTTCCCTATGCTTTACCAGACCTCTCTGTGCTTTACAATGCTTCCCTATGCTTTACCAGACCTCTCTGTGCTTTACAATGCTTCCCTATGCTTTCCCATCCCTCTCTGTGCTTTACAATGCATCCCTATGCTTTACCAGACCTCTCTGTGCTTTACAATGCTTCCCTATGCTTTACCAGACCTCTCTGTGCTTTACAATGCTTCCCTATGCTTTACCAGACCTCTCTGTGCTTTACAATGCTTCCCTATGCTTTACCACACCTCTCTGTGCTTTACAATGCATCCCTATGCTTTACCACACCTCTCTGTGCTTTACAATGCTTCCCTATGCTTTACCAGACCTCTCTGTGCTTTACAATTCTTCCCTATGCTTTACCAGACCTCTCTGTGCTTTACAATGCTTCCCTATGCTTTACCACACCTCTCTGTGCTTTACAATGCTTCCCTGTGCTTTACCAGACCTCTCTGTGCTTTACAATGCTTCCATATGCTTTACCAGACCTCTCTGTGCTTTACAATGCTTCCCTATGCTTTACCAGACCTCTCTGTGCTTTACAATGCTTCTCTATGCTTTACCAGACCTCTCTGTGCTTTACAATGCTTCCCTATGCTTTACCAGACCTCTCTGTGCTTTACAATGCTTCCCTATGCTTTACCAGACCTCTCTGTGCTTTACAATGCTTCCCTATGCTTTACCAGACCTCTCTGTGCTTTACAATGCTTCCCTATGCTTTACCAGACCTCTCTGTGCTTTACAATGCTTCCCTATGCTTTACCAGACCTCTCTGTGCTTTACAATGCTTCTCTATGCTTTACCACACCTCTCTGTGCTTTACAATGCTTCCCTATGCTTTACCAGACCTCTCTGTGCTTTACAATGCTTCCCTATGCTTTACCAGACCTCTCTGTGCTTTACAATGCTTCCCTATGCTTTACCAGACCTCTCTGTGCTTTACAATGCTTCCCTATGCTTTACCAGACCTCTCTGTGCTTTACAATGCTTCCCTATGCTTTACCACACCTCTCTGTGCTTTACAATGCTTCCCTATGCTTTACCAGACCTCTCTGTGCTTTACAATGCTTCCCTATGCTTTACCAGACCTCTCTGTGCTTTACAATGCTTCCCTATGCTTTACCAGACCTCTCTGTGCTTTACAATGCTTCCCTATGCTTTACCAGACCTCTCTGTGCTTTCCAATGCTTCCCTATGCTTTACCACACCTCTCTGTGCTTTACAATGCTTCCCTATGCTTTACCACACCTCTCTGTGCTTTACAATGCTTCCCTATGCTTTACCAGACCTCTCTGTGCTTTACAATGCTTCCCTATGCTTTACCAGACCTCTCTGTGCTTTACAATGCTTCCCTATGCTTTACCAGACCTCTCTGTGCTTTACAATGCTTCCCTATGCTTTACCAGACCTCTCTGTGCTTTACAATGCTTCCCTATGCTTTACCAGACACCTCTGTGCTTTACAATGCAGAAAGGTTTAGCTGTCGTGATATTTTTAATAAAAAAAACCGCATTCGTGCATATGACGTTTAGCCTTTCACCTATATATATATATATATAAGAATCAAGTGACCCACGTGGTTGTTAAAGGATTAGTGGAAAGTTATGTAAAGAAAGTGAATTGTCAGTCGAGTCGAAATCTTGTCGGATGGATTTTATCATTTAAAAGGTTTTTTTCCAAAAGCGAGAGGGTACGTCATTTTTGTAAAACATCATGAATTTGTTGTCAATACTAGTAAAATAACATTATCAGTGTTCCCTATTGCTATTGAATGTATATAGCTATTATTATTATTATTATTATTATTATTATTATTATTATTATTATCATGGTACAGGTGTGAAGATATTATAACGTGGACTAATCACAACACAAATATCTATGGTTGGCACGGGTATGGTCCCATTAAACAGGGAGCGAACTGCTTATAAAATTAATATTGAAACACAAAATATATCCAGTAGGTTTTGGAAACGTGTACAGTTTTTAATTTAAGAAATGTCGCTTGTGTCGCTAAGGTAACGACATATTTGAGAAAACTCGCACATCGGCAAGAGACATTTTCAAAGAAGGGCGTTACGTCTGTATGGATGTCACACGAAAGACGGTAAAAATCACGACTTATTATAAAAAAAAAATAATAACCTCGACTGATTTGAATAAAGGCTACACGCTGTAGATAAACGAATTACTCTTGATAAATAAAAACGAAATCATAATAATTATTATTATTACAACGCCCCCTCTCCCGCCGCGGTTTAGACTCTTCCGAACCGGTGGTGCGCGCGCGCCGTCAGAATTTGAATTTTTTTTTTTTCTTTGTTGTTTTTAACGGTCGTATCGCGACGAAACCTCGTAAATTACCGCAGTTAATTATTTTTTTTTAATTGATAAATAACGATAATTAAGTAAAAAAAAAAAAAATAGACAAAACGCGCGAATACCTTATTTATTGACACAAATATATAAACCAGAGGAAAATGTCCTCCGCCTCCTCTCCAGCGCCGCAGACCGATACGCTTTTGACTCCCGGCACTGCCTTGGGTTTCTCCCCGGGCGGGCACCGTCCTTTCGAGCCCGAAGAACACGGACTAGACAGCGGCTTCAGACTCACGTCCTTCTCCGACCTCAAGGGATGAGGGTGTAAGGTCCCGCAGGAGGCTCTGCTCAAACTCCTGCGGGTACTGGAGCCGGAATCCGCGGCCGCCGAGCTGCACGGAGCGGCGGGGCAGCAGCCCGGCCAAGACGGGCACTATCAGCAGCAACAACAACATCAACAACCCTCCAACAAGCTCGGTAAAACTGCAGAGAAAGAGAAGAAAATAACATTAAAATACACTTATGTTATCTGTCTAGTTGTAATATAGGCGGTAACCTGCCCTGAAGCGTTACTGCGCGTATTAAAGCAGTTATTTACTCACCGTTGTATATTGGTATTATTCCCTGTACAGTGACACGATTTTGTGTTTCATTTAAAATTGTTTGTTTTGTAAAGGAAAAAAAAATAAATATGAATTGCAAACGGTTGTACTGCTGTCAAATCACACACACACACACACACACATTATAGATACCCGTATTTCGATATAGTTTTTAGTTTAGTAATAATAGTGTTGAGTTTTAATTAGTCGAATTAAAATCGTGTAGATTTGTCTTGAAAAAATAATGAACGGTGGTTTGATTAACTTGTTCAGAAATAACATGTAAACTGCTGCGTATTGGGGCATTTAAAAGGGTCTTAAATACAAGGTAGTACAAAACAGATTATATTTGTGTTAAAGTACAATTTTTTCTTTTTTTTTTTTTTTTTTTTTTAACTGGCTTTGACAAGCTGTGTTAAAATGTAATTATTTTATAAAACTGGCAACGTGGACTTTGAATGAAAGCTCTGTGGTCTAATGTTGGGGGGAAAAAACAATGCACGTGTCCCTGCCTTTATCATTATCGCATTAGTATCCTGTATAAAATTTGTGTAGTGCAGTAATTTATTATATCATATTCAATGATTTTGTACAGAAGCAAGGACCCTGGTATATACCATGTGGACGTGATTGTAATAAAGTGGGTTGGAGTGCCAGTCTAGCTTCTGATTGGTTGGTTTGCCACGCTGCAAGGTTATAGACTGGACCTTATTTTGTCTATTGTGTGTGTATCTCGCACGGTCTTCTCCTGTGTGTATCTCACACTCTCCTCTCTCTCTCTCTCTCAGGGATTGGGATGGATTCATGTGTGACCCCCTTGCGGCACGGCAGCCTGTCTCTGGTTCAGACCACCGACTTCTTCTACCCCCTAGTGGAGGACCCCTACATGATGGTGAGAGCAGGGAGGGGTGGGAGAGCAGGGAGGTGAGGGAGAGGGTTTGTGATCGCATTCCCTGTGTGTGTGTGTGTTTGATCTCATTCCCTGTGTGTTTGATAGGGGCGCATCGCCTGTGCCAACGTGCTGAGTGACCTGTACGCCATGGGGATCACAGAGTGCGACAACATGCTGATGCTGCTGAGTGTTAGCCAGAGAATGAGCGACAAGGTGAGGGACACACTGACACACCTGTGACAGACACACTGACTGACACTGTGACTGACACACTGATAGACAGTGTGACTGACATACACTGAAACAAATGCACACACAGAGGCATGCATACAAACACTCACACACGTGATCCAACAATGTTATGTGAGTTATGAATCGCCCTGTATTTTTCTGTGTGTGTGTGCATTTGTCTATATTAATTTGCACTGCATCTAGCTGAAGGACCTGCTGTCTGAAACATTCTGAACTTTCATTATAAATTGCTTTATGTTCATGTGAAGCTTCACTTCTCTCTTCCCTGAACTGACACCCCCTGCTCCCCCAGGAGCGCGAGAAGGTGATGCCGCTGATGATGCGTGGTTTCCGGGACGCCGCAGAGGAGGGGGGCACCTCGGTGACGGGGGGGCAGACTGTCCTGAACCCCTGGATCATCATCGGGGGGGTCGCCACTGTGGTGTGCCAGCCCAGCGAGTTCATCATGTGAGTCACTCAACCAGATCCACCTCAGAAATAACACTGAACCCAGATCAACACTCACACATAACCTCAGTAGTAACACTGATGAAGGCACTAGAGCCCAAACGCTAGTCTGCTTGACTCTGTCTCTTCTAGTTTCAATAACACTGATGAAGGCACTGGAGCCCAAACGCTAGTCTGCTTGACTCTGTCTCTTCTAGTTTCAATAACACTGATGAAGGCACTGGAGCCCAAACGCTGGTCTGCTTGACTCGGTCTCTTCTAGTTTCAATAACACTGATGTAGGCACTAGAGCCCAAACGCTGGTCTGCTTGACTCAGTCTCTTGTAGTTTCAATAACACTGATGTAGGCACTGGAGCCCAAACGCTGGTCTGCTTGACTCGGTCTCTTGTAGTTCCACTAACCCTGCTCTCTCTCCTCTCCCAGGCCGGACAATGCAGTTCCTGGTGATGTGCTGGTCCTCACAAAGCCTCTTGGTACTCAGGTTGCTGTCAATGCTCACCAGTGGATAGACATTGTAAGCAGACTCTCCCCCTTCTTCCACTGACCAGAGGGAAAAATAACTACTGCCTCTCTGTCTGTCTGTCTGAATCTGCCTCTCCTGTCTGTTTCTCTGTCAGCCAGAGAAGTGGAACAAGATCAAGCTGGTGGTTTCAAAGGAAGATGTGGAGCTGGCTTACCAAGAGGCGATGTACAACATGGCGATGCTTAACAGGACAGGTGAGAGGGGGATGAGCTGGGTGAGGGGAGAGTGGGATGAGAGGGAGGTGAGCTGGGAGAGTTAATCTAGTGTTTACACAGTAGTCAGCAAGGATGGGAATAAGACTCCCGTTGCACAGCAGTTTGACCCATTCCTGGTTTCACTCTGAGTTTTTAATAAGACACACCTGAGCTTGTTACCTCCACACACTGTGGCTAATCAAGCTGGTAGTAAAGCCTGGAACGGGTTAAGCTGCTATGCAATAGGAGTCTTTTATCCATCCCTGAGTCAGTGTGCAGTATAGGCTATTTCATATTCATTATTCCTTCACACTAATTGTTCTCCTTCCTCTCTCTCTCAGCGGCTGGTCTGATGCACACCTTCAATGCCCACGCTGCCACTGACATCACGGGGTTTGGAATCCTGGGCCACGCCCAGAACCTGGCGCAGCAGCAGCGCTGCGACGTGGCCTTCGTCATCCACAACCTGCCCATCATCGCCAAGATGGCTGCCATCAGCAAGGCCTGCGGGAGCATGTTTGGATTAGTGCAGGGGAGCTCTGCCGAGACATCGGGTGAGAGAGAGAGAGAGAGAGAGAGAGAGAGAGAGATTACCATACACACAGTGAGACACTGCCACACACGCACGCACACACTGAGACACTGCCATAAACACACAGTGAGACACTACCATACCATAGACACACTGAGACACTGCCAGTCAGGAGTATTATTGTATTGTGCCATCTCTCTCGCTCTCGCTCTCTCTCTCGCTCTCGCTCTCTCTCTGTCTGTCTCTCTCTCTCATTGTATTGTAATATCTCCTCTCTGTATTGTGTGTGTGTGTGTGTCTTTCTCTCTCTCAGGAGGCCTGCTGGTCTGCCTGCCCCGGGAGCAGGCGGCTCGGTTCTGTGCTGAGATCAAGTCCCCGAAGTACGGAGAGGGTCACCAGGCCTGGATCATCGGCATCGTGGAGAAGGGGAACCGCAGCGCCCGCATCATCGACAAGCCCCGAATCATCGAGGTGACCCCCCGGGGGGCAGGGGCAGGGGGGCAGGAGGGCACCACCACCACCACCCCCAGCCCTGAGGCACTGGCATAGAGACACACACACCGAGACAGACAGACAGCAACACCAGCCCCAGCCCTGACATAGACACAGCATGGACACACACACACACCGGCTGATGCACAACCCAGCATAGAAACACACAGACAGACACAGCCCCAGACTCCAGCCTTGCAGTAATACAGACTGCCCTCTTCTGGTATCTCGCTCACTCGTTCGTTCTTTCTTTTCTTTCAATGATGTGTATAATCTCTTGGTCAGGTTTTCCGCCCCTCATTTTTCCACCCTGTTCAGCCTTCAGGGTTGAGAGCAACAGACCAAAAATTCTTCCTTTTTCTCGGTGGGAGGGAAGATGAGGGGGGGGGACCGACACTTTTAACTGAAACGCAGGATTTCAACAGAATCACCGGCTATCAAACGTAATCAATTCAATGGCTGAACGTTTCCACCAGCAGTCTTTTTCATTGTCGAAAAAGTTTGCCGTTGAATTTATGAAGTTTCTTTTAGTGTTTCTATTGAAGACGCTGAGAGAGACTTCTAGTGGAAACGCTTGCTGTTGAATTTATGAAGTTTCTTTTAGTGTTTCTATTGAAGACGCTGAGAGAGACTTCTAGTGGAAACGCTTGCTGTTGAATTTATGAAGTTTCTTCCAGCGTTTCTTTTGAAGACACAGAGAAAGAGAGTGGTGAGGGTATGGAATGGGTTACCATGGGTTACCTAGTCATGTTGTTGAGGCTGAATCACTGGGATCCGACTTGACAAAGTTCTGAGATCAACCAGCTGCTTGGAACCGATTAGATTGAATTTAGTGAAAGTAGTTTGAGATTGAGGTGTTTGTGTGTAAAATATATTGGCAGTGTCTTAACATGTACCCTACACAAAGGGCATTCCCCTCAATGTGCCCCCTTCCTACCTACCTACCCTTTACAAGAAGGGCGCCTCTCTGATCCCCAGGAGTGTGTTCTGTCTTGAAGTGGCTTGCCATACCTTTTTCATAACTTGTACAATTTACATATTTGCAGTAATCGCCTGCGTTGATTGTGTGTGAAGTTTGGAGCGATTTATTCAGCTAATTTCTCATTGTATGTTGATTGAGAGGGAAGGGGAGAAGGGTTGAAGGCGTTGACAGCCTGACGTTGCCTTGACTTGATGCCTTTAAGCTTGCGAACGCGGGTGAAATTTGTAACAGAGCATCTCAAATTGTATTGTAATAATAATAATTGGGTAATACAAACTTTTTAATTAAAGGCTGCAACTTTTTGTCAGGGTTTATTTTTAACCAGCGTCCAAAATATACAAAGGCGTTCTTCATTGAAGCGAAGGTTTCAGACTCTTTGTCATCGACGCTCCGAGTGTGAACTGGAAGTCCTGGCCTCCATGGCACTGCTAAATGGGAGTGATTCATTTGGATACTTTGGGCACTGGTCAATAATAATATCCATTCCTATTATCTGCAGTACAGATTAATGTAGACTAATATAATGGCATCTCATGGGCTTCACAGTTTAATAATAAGTGGAGGCAAAATTCTGGTTTGTGTGTGATTTATATAATATACTTTTGCTGAATTATCAATTTGCTTAAAGGTGAAGGTGATGAAAGATTGTAGATTTTTCCTAAATTTGAGTATTATTTTTTATTTTATGCATTTATTTGTTTGTTTTGTTTTAATAAGTATAATGTGCTTGGGAAACAAAATGTGTAATTTAATTTAAAAAAAAATCTCTGGTTTCGTCAACTTAAAAAAAATATATATATATACACCTTTTCCTGGTTTTTGGAACAAGAATTGAGCAGCTTGTTCCAAAACCATAAGGAATCCGTCAGTGTGAAACCGAGGCTTCTGACTGGCTGATCCACCTGTCGCGCGTTTTCACCCCTGCCAATGACGCTCCTCCCTCAAAACCCTGACGGGGTGGGCGGGGCTGAAACGAACCCAGGGGGCGGGGGCTGGCTGAGCTGAGCCAATCAGAGGCCTCCCATTGCTTGTAACTACCAAAAATCATGTTGTGAATAATAAAAACAAAAAAAGTAATTTCTTTAAATAAAGTGTGTGTCGTGCTTTATTATATATTGATCAATACTAATGTGTCAAGCCCTGTACATCTCATTCTCCTGTGTGTAGTGATGGCAGCCCCAGCATTAGAAAGTAGTTTGAAAGTTAATTATATATAACCTGTTATCACGGAGTGCAGATCCCGCACTCCGTGTCCGTGACACTGAAACGTTTAAGCCACAACCGGTTCTATAAAAACAGATTCAATACTTTCATATTAGCTTTTAGTTTCAGTTTTTTTTATTTAAATGTAATGAATATGTGTAGAAGTGTCTCCCTCTAATCGTGTTGAGAGTGTGTTTCGTTCTCTTGCGCTCTTTGTATAACAGACCCTCCCCCTCTCCCTGTACCTCAGTTTTATATCAGTTAATCAGTGGTGTGTGTGTGTGTTTTTGTTTTGTTTTTTTTTTTTTGGGGGGGGGGGTAGTTTTTGTTAACGAACCCCAAGCCAGCAGGAATCTGAGGTATCTGTTTAATAGCAGCCTTGTCAGTGTATTTGTGTATTGCTGCTTTAATACTAAAGTCCTTTCAGATGATGAAACGCAGAGAGGGAGGGAGAAGAGGGGAACGTGCGCCATTTAGAAACACACAGATCCAGTACTGAAGCATTGCTACTGGCTTCCTGACAGTCGTTTAGATTCTCGTTGAGCCTCAACATGTAGGGCTGCCTCAGGGCTTCCAGAGTACACTCGGACACACTGAGATACACACTGAGGCACACTAACGTACACTGACACACTGAGATACACACTGAGGCACACTAACGTACACTGACACACTGAGATACACACTGAGGCACACTAACGTACACTGACACACTGAGATACACACTGAGGCACACTAACGTACACTGACACACTGAGATACACACTGAGGCACACTAACGTACACTGACACTGAGATACACACTGAGGCACACTAACGTACACTGACACTGAGATACACACTGAGGCACACTAACGTACACTGACACACTGAGATACACACTGAGGCACACTAACGTACACTGACACACTGAGATACACACTGAGGCACACTAACGTACACTGACACACTGAGATACACACTGAGGCACACTAACGTACACTGACACACTGAGATACACACTGAGGCACACTAACGTACACTGACACACTGAGATACACACTGAGGCACACTAACGTACACTGACACTGAGATACACACTGAGGCACACTAACGTACACTGACACACTGAGATACACACTGAGGCACACTAACGTACACTGACACACAGATACACACTGAGGCACACTAACGTACACTGACACACTGAGATACACACTGAGGCACACTAACGTACACTGACACACTGAGATACACACTGAGGCACACTAACGTACACTGACACTGAGATACACACTGAGGCACACTAACGTACACTGACACACAGATACACACTGAGGCACACTAACGTACACTGACACACTGAGATACACACTGAGGCACACTAACGTACACTGACACACTGAGATACACACTGAGGCACACTAACGTACACTGACACACTGAGATACACACTGAGGCACACTAACGTACACTGACACACTGAGATACACACTGAGGCACACTAACGTACACTGACACTGAGATACACACTGAGGCACACTAACGTACACTGACACTGAGATACACACTGAGGCACACTAACGTACACTGACACACTGAGATACACACTGAGGCACACTAACGTACACTGACACTGAGATACACACTGAGGCACACTAACGTACACTGACACACTGAGATACACACTGAGGCACACTAACGTACACTGACACACAGATACACACTGAGGCACACTAACGTACACTGACACACTGAGATACACACTGAGGCACACTAACGTACACTGACACACTGAGATACACACTGAGGCACACTAACGTACACTGACACACTGAGATACACACTGAGGCACACTAACGTACACTGACACACTGAGATACACACTGAGGCACACTAACGTACACTGACACACTGAGATACACACTGAGGCACACTAACGTACACTGACACACAGATACACACTGAGGCACACTAACGTACACTGACACACTGAGATACACACTGAGGCACACTAACGTACACTGACACTGAGATACACACTGAGGCACACTAACGTACACTGACACTGAGATACACACTGAGGCACACTAACGTACACTGACACACTGAGATACACACTGAGGCACACTAACGTACACTGACACACTGAGATACACACTGAGGCACACTAACGTACACTGACACACTGAGATACACACTGAGGCACACTAACGTACACTGACACACTGAGATACACACTGAGGCACACTAACGTACACTGACACACTGAGATACACACTGAGGCACACTAACGTACACTGACACACTGAGATACACACTGAGGCACACTAACGTACACTGACACACTGAGATACACACTGAGGCACACTAACGTACACTGACACACTGAGATACACACTGAGGCACACTAACGTACACTGACACACTGAGATACACACTGAGGCACACTAACGTACACTGACACACTGAGATACACACTGAGGCACACTAACGTACACTGACACACTGAGATACACACTGAGGCACACTAACGTACACTGACACACTGAGATACACACTGAGGCACACTAACGTACACTGACACACTGAGATACACACTGAGGCACACTAACGTACACTGACACTGAGATACACACTGAGGCACACTAACGTACACTGACACACTGAGATACACACTGAGGCACACTAACGTACACTGACACACTGAGATACACACTGAGGCACACTAACGTACACTGACACACTGAGATACACACTGAGGCACACTAACGTACACTGACACTGAGATACACACTGAGGCACACTAAGATACAATGAGATACACACCGAGGGACACTAAGATACACTGACACACCGAGATACACATTGAGGCACACTGACACACTGAGATACAGAGAAATACTGAGACACACACAGAGATACGCTGAGATGCACAGACACAGAAATACTTAGACACACCGAGACACAGTGAGATACACACACAGAGAAATACTGAGACACACACAGACACAGAAATACTGAGATACACACCGAGACACAGTGAGATACACACAGACAGAAATACTGATACACACCGAGACACAGACACACTGAGATACACAGAAATACTGAGACACACACAGACACAGAAATACTGAGACACACACAGACACAAAAATACTGAGACACATACAGACACAGAAATACTGAGACAGAGAAATACTGAGACACATACAGACACAAAAATACTCAGACACACTGAGACAGAAATACTGAGACACACTGAGACAGAGAAATACTGAGACACATACAGACACAAAAATACTGAGACACACAGACACACAGACACAGAAATACTGAGACACAGTGAGATACACACACACAGAGACACAGTGAGATACACACAGACACACACACTGATGCACACTGACACTGCTGCAAGCACAGCACAGTGTAGTACAGCACAGAAGATAATGAACCAGCCTCGTCTTAAACTTTCAAACAATATTAAATACTGGTATTTTTCATTTATACAACATATATATCAATACAATATATCAAATAAAATCTATAAATAACATGTGGATTAGAATTCGTCACCTATCGAAGTTAATAATAATTGAATCTTCATATTCTTGTGCGGGATAAATTATTTCCGCTGTAGTGCCCCGGTTTGTCGACACGATGGGAACGAGTGTATGACGAATGAAGCTTGCCTCAGTTGCTTTTATTTATTTATTTATCTATTTATATATAAATTTATTGAAATGGTAACAGGTTCCAGTTAGGCTCCTGGTCGGACTCAAAACAATCGTCACACCGGCGGCGGGTTTGACCCGGAACTAGATCATATTTCATTTTTTTTTTAAACAGAAACAATAACAAAAACACGAACTGAATCATCCGCCGTACGTGTTATAAAGAGTCAAAAGCGAATAAATAAATAATTACGCTTTTTAAAAAAAAAAAACAACATATATTCAGTATTATTCCAAAGGACACTGGCCGAATAAAATGGTGAGTTGACAGCATCGACTTTTTTATTAACGTGTTTGAGAAAGGCTGTGATGGCAGCTACGTTTTTAGACTATATATATATTAGATAAATTCTTTAAAATGCACCATAAATAAATATAAATAGCGTGACCAGACGTCTCGGTTTCTCATCGGTCCCGGTTGCTCAACAAAAATCTGGTTTCAGCCACTTCCTGTACACAATCTTAAGTACGTTTTGTCAAAACAACGAAATAAAATAATAATAATAATAATAATAATAATAATAATAATAATAATAATAAACAAACACAAGCAACAGGGGTGTCGACAGAGCAGCGAGAGGTTGAGCAAACACAACGACGTCAATAAATAGAGACTGACGCAGAGAGAAAGAAATGCCAAAACGTAATGTATTATTATTATTATTATTATTATAATCAACTCAATTTAAAAGTATCAATACGTATATAACACAATATGGCGAGTTAAACTAATTAGCCACCAATGATACACCCGGGAGTGCACTGAAATTAGCGAGCTGCTTCAGAAATAGATAACCTGTTTCATTAACTAGATTGAAAATGGTTTAATTAGTGTTATCAGTTATTTAACAGCGTGTCCCGGTTTTGAAAATCTGGTCACCCTAGACACCTGCGTGATACATACAGTCGTCTTTTGACGCATTCAAATTTATCTCACGGTAATAGAGAGGTGCGTGTGTGTCTCTGACGGCTCTGTTGTTAAGTTGTAGGGTCTGTCAAATTAAATTAAAAAAAGGCATTAAAACGATTTCATTTTCAAATGATTTTTAGTGAAAGCTTTTGAACTGAAAGTACAAATATATATTTTTTAAATAAATAGTCTTATAACTGTATTAATGTGTATGTTTTTGTTTATTGTGTAGTCCTGTGTTTTATTGTGTTTTAGTTTTCATTCTTGTGTATATATATATATATTTTTTTTAACAGGAATAGCTGAGGTAGTGCGATGTGTGGACAACTCGAAGACAGGTAAATAGACAGCCAGGGACAGACAGACAGACAGACAGACAGGCAGGCAGACAGACACAGATACACAGGCAGGCAGACAGACAGACAGACAGACAGACAGACAGACAGACAGACAGACAGACAGACAGACAGACAGACAGACAGACAGACAGACAGGCAGGCAGGCAGGCAGACAGACACAGATACACAGGCAGGCAGACAGACATGGCACAGCAAAGAGGAGTCAACAGTCTGCACTTCAACCAGGACCAGAGTGAGTATGGAGATTATTATTATTATTATTATTATTATTATTATTATTATTATTGCTATTATTATTGCTATTATTATTATTTCATGTTGTTTTTCAGGCTGTTTCTGCTGTGCGATGGAGACAGGGGTTCGAATCTACAACGTGGAGCCACTCATGGAGAAGGGACACCTGGGTGAGCCGGCCTGACCGCTGATATAGCAATCACAGTGTAACACAATCACTGCGTAACACAATCACAGTCTCTCTCTCTCCTCAGATCTGGAGCAGCTGGGCAGTGTGAGTTTGTATTGCTGAGTCTCTCTCTCTCTCTCTCTCTCTCTCTCTCTCTCTCTCTCTCTCTCTCTCTCTCTCTCTCTCTCTCTCTCTCTCTCCCTCCTCAGATCTGGAGCAGCTGGGCAGTGTGAGTTTGTATTGCTGAGTCTCTCTCTCTCTCTCTCTCTCTCTCTCTCTCTCTCTCTCTCTCTCTCCTCAGATCTGGAGCAGCTGGGCAGTGTGAGTTTGTATTGCTGAGTCTCTCTCTCTCTCTCTCTCTCTCCTCAGATCTGGAGCAGCTGGGCAGTGTGAGTTTGTATTGCTGAGTCTCTCTCTCTCTCTCTCTCTCTCTCTCTCTCTCTCCTCAGATCTGGAGCAGCTGGGCAGTGTGAGTTTGTATTGCTGAGTCTCTCTCTCTCTCACTTTCTCTCTCTCTTCTCAGATCTGGAGCAGCTGGGCAGTGTGAGTTTGGTGGCGATGCTGCACAGGTCCAACCTGCTGGCTGTCGTGGGGGGGGGGCAGCAACCCCAAATTCTCAGAGATCTCAGGTAGGGGCGTGTGTCCGTCTGCGTGTCTGTCTGGGTATGTGTTCCTGACTGTGTGTTTCTCTCACTGTGTCACTGTGTGTGTGTCTATCGTTTTGTGTGTGTGTGTGTCTGCATGTGTCACAGTGTGTCTGTACATGATTGTCTGTGTGTGTATGCCAGAGTGAGATTGTATATACCCATTTAAAGTCATAGTTGTCTGTTATTGATTCTCCTCTCTCCTCTCTCCCCCTCTCTCTCTCTCCCCGTCTCTCTCCCCTCGCCCCCCCTCTCTCTCTCTCTCTCTCTCTCTCTCTCCCCTCGCCCCCCCCCTCTCTCTCTCTCTCTCTCTCTCTCTCTCTCTCTCTCTCTCTCTCTCTCTCTCTCTCTCTCTCTCTCTCTCTCTCTCTCTCTCTCTCTCTCTCTCTCTCTCTCTCCCCGTCTCTCTCCCCTCGCCTCCCTCTCTCTCTCTCTCCCCTCGCCCCCCCCTCTCTCTCTCTCCCCTCTCTCTCCCCCTCTCCTCTCTCTCCCCCCTCTCTTCTCTCAGTTCTTATTTGGGATGACGCTCGTGAGTCTAAAGACTCAAAGGACAAGATGGTTCTCGAGTTCACCTTCCCTAAGCCTGTGCTGGCTGTGCGCATGAGACACGACAAGTGAGTCCTGCCCCAAACTACCCCCTACCTGCCCCTAACTACCCCCTACTAAACCTAGACTTCATTGAGGGGAGCTCTGAACCCCAGGACTGGGTGCAGCAGCAGCAGCAGCAGGGCTAGTGTGAGTTTCTAACCCTGCTCAAACTACTGGCTCCTGATCATTTCAATATTGATAATAATAATACTAGACTTCATTGAGGGGAGCTCTGAACCCCAGGACTGGGTGCAGCAGCAGCAGCAGGGCTGGTGTGAGTTTGTAACCCTGCTCAAACTCCTGGCTCCTGATCATTTCAATATTAATAATAATAATACTAGACTTCATTGAGGGGAGCTCTGAACCCCAGGACTGGGTGCAGCAGCAGCAGCAGGGCTGGTGTGAGTTTGTAACCCTGCTCAAACTCCTGGCTCCTGATCATTGCAATATTAATAATAATAGACTCTCTCCCTCTCAGGATCATCATTGCATTGCGCAGCAGAATCTATGTTTACACCTTCCCTGATAACCCCACCAAACTCTTTGAGTTCGACACCCGAGACAACCCCAAAGGTGAGTCGCAGACACCCCAACATCTATACACACACCCCAAAACCTGCATACACCCCAAGATGAGTCCCAGACACCCCAAAACACTCAGGACACTCCCAGATTCTCCCCCTCTGTCTCCGCAGGCCTGTGTGATCTCTGCCCCAGTCTGGAGAAGCAGCTCCTGGTCTTCCCTGGACACAAGTGTGGCAGCCTGCAGCTCGTGGTGAGAAAACCGGTCTGTCCAGCTCCAACAACACTGATGAAGGCACTAGAGCCCAAACGCTGGTCTGCTTGACTCAGTCTCTTCTAGTTTCAATAACACTGATGAAGGCACTAGAGCCCAAACGCTGGTCTGCTTGACTCAGTCTCTTCTAGTTTCAATAACACTGATGAAGGCACTGGAGCCCAAACGCTGGTCTGCTTGACTCTGTCTCTTCTAGTTTCAATCACACTGATGAAGGCACTAGAGCCCAAACGCTGGTCTGCTTGACTCTGTCTCTTCTAGTTTCAATAACACTGATGAAGGCACTAGAGCCCAAACGCTGGTCTGCTTGACTCTGTCTCTTCTAGTTTCAATAACACTGATGAAGGCACTAGAGCCCAAATGCTGGTCTGCTTGACTCGGTCTCTTCTAGTTTCAATAACACTGATGAAGGCACTAGAGCCCAAACGCTGGTCTGCTTGACTCTGTCTCTTCTAGTTTCAATAACACTGATGAAGGCACTAGAGCCCAAACGCTGGTCTGCTTGACTCGGTCTCTTCTAGTTTCAATAACACTGATGAAGGCACTAGAGCCCAAACGCTGGTCTGCTTGACTCTGTCTCTTCTAGTTTCAATAACACTGATGAAGGCACTAGAGCCCAAACGCTGGTCTGCTTGACTCGGTCTCTTCTAGTTTCAATAACACTGATGAAGGCAGTAGAGCCCAAACGCTGGTCTGCTTGACTCTGTCTCTTCTAGTTTCAATAACACTGATGAAGGCACTAGAGCCCAAACGCTGGTCTGCTTGACTCGGTCTCTTCTAGTTTCAATAACACTGATGAAGGCACTAGAGCCCAAACGCTGGTCTGCTTGACTCGGTCTCTTCTAGTTTCAATAACACTGATGAAGGCACTAGAGCCCCAAACGCTGGTCTGCTTGACTCGGTCTCTTCTATTGAAGGCTGTTTCTCCTCCTGTCTCTCAGGATCTCTCGAACACCAAGCCCGGCACATCGGCGGCCCCTGTCACGGTGAACGCTCACCAGAGCGAGATCGCCTGCGTGGCGCTGAGCCAGCAGGGCAGCGTGGTGGCCTCCGCCTCCAGGAAGGGCACCCTGATCCGGCTCTTCGACACCCAGACCAAGGAGAAGCTGGTGGAGCTGAGGAGAGGCACCGACCCAGCTACCCTGTACTGGTGAGAGAGAGAGGCTGGGGTAGAGACTGGGAGAGAGATGGGGGGGATACTGGGATAGACTGGGGGAGAGACTGGGAGAGAGAAGGGGTGAAACTGGGGGCAAGAGGGGGAGAGACTGGGACAGACACTGGGAGAGAGAGAGAGGGACTGGATTGGTGATCTGTTGTCTCCTGTCTGTCTGTCACAGTTACAATCGTGTGCTCTCTCTCTCTCTCTGTATTATAATGTATTGTATTATCTCCTCTCTCTCTCTCTCTCTCTCTCTCTCTCTCTCTCTCTCTCTCTCCTCTCTCTCTCTGCAGCATCAATTTCAGCCACGACTCCTCCTTCCTGTGTGCCTCCAGTGATAAAGGCACGGTGCACATCTTCGCTCTGAAAGACACCAGACTGAACCGGAGATCCGCGTGAGTCTGTCTGTCTGTCTGTCTGTCTGTCTGTCTGTCTGTGTGTGTGTCTGTCTGTGTGTGTGTCTGTCTCCTGTCTCTGTGTGTCTGTCTGTCTGTGTGTGTGTCTGTCTGTGTGTGTGTCTGTCTCCTGTCTCTGTGTGTCTGTCTGTCTGTGTGTGTGTGTCTGTCTCGTGTGTGTGTATATGTGTGTCTCTCTCCTGTCTGTGTCTGTCTGCCTGTCTTTCTGTCTTCTGTGTGTCTGTCTGTCTGTGTGTGTCTGTCTCCTGTCTGTGTGTATGTCTGTCTGTATTAACCCCCCCCCAATCTCTCTCTCTCTCTCTCTGTCTCTCTCCTTCTCTCTCGCTCTCTCTCTCAGGCTTGCCCGTGTAGGGAAGGTGGGTCCTGTGATTGGTCAGTATGTTGATTCTCAGTGGAGTCTCGCCAGCTTCACTGTCCCGGCTGAGTGCGCCTGCATCTGCGCCTTCGGAAGAAACACGTCCAAGAACGTCAACTCTGTCATAGGTAGGGAGAACGTCAGCTCTGTCATAGGTAGGGAGAACGTCAACGCTGTCATAGGTAGGGAGAACGTCAGCTCTGTCCTAGGCGGGGAGAACGTCAGCTCTGTCCTAGGCGGGGAGAACGTCAACTCTGTCATAGGTAGGGAGAACGTCAGCTCTGTCCTAGGTAGGGAGAACGTCAGCTCTGTCCTAGGTAGGGAGAACGTCAGCTCTGTCCTAGGTAGGGAGAACGTCAGCTCTGTCCTAGGCGGGGAGAACGTCAGCTCTGTCCTAGGCGGGGCCCTACCCATTTCAGGCGAGATCTGGCCTGCTTTGTGGACTTTTACCCTGCACCAAAGTCCAGTGCAGTTAGATGTGCTGTTACAGGTTCCTGATGAGTTTTATTAGCTTATTTCATTTAAAAAATGAAAGCTCATCATGAACTGGACAGGATTGATTGATTGACACTTGACAGCAGCCAATAACTGGGCTCTGCTCACTGATTGGTAGACAGGGGAATCCGAGACAGGTTTATTATGACCTACAGATCTCAACTGGTAATCCTGTCAGGCGAGTCAAATTTAGACCTAGATTTGTCCCTTTGCCCGAGCTAGCTTGGTCTGCCAATGCCAACAAACTCAGTGGATGCAGAGAGAGCTGTGTCTAAATACGGACTGCAGGGACAGAGAATGAGGAGAGACACAGGCAGGATACTCCAGGCTTGCACAAACTTTTCACCTGTCGCAATACCTGCAAAATAATGTAATGTGATTTAACTGAATGTGTGTGTGTGCAGCTGGCAGGAAACACGGTAGGTGAAGATTGAGACCGCACAACCTTGCCCAGTACTCCCACTCTGAGCTGTGCTGCTGTCTCTGTCTCTCCAGCGATCTGTGTCGACGGCACGTTTCACAAGTATGTGTTCACTCCCGATGGGAACTGCAACAGAGAGGCCTTCGATGTGTACCTCGATATCTGTGACGATGACGACTTCTAATCAATGACCTGCACCCTGCACCCCGAGACCTCAACCCTGCACCCCGAAACCTCCACCCTGAAACCTGCACCCTCCACCCCGAAACCTCCACCCTCCACCCTGCACCCCGAAACCTGCACCCTGCACCCCGAAACCTCCACCCTCCACCCTGCACCCCGACTTTTGTTGTACAGTCTAATAATCAGTATATGAATTGTAGGCTGTGTAAACTGTACATGGTAATGAATTGTGCTGTATTTTAAAAATGTAGAAACTGAAATAAACTTTTAAACGACTTTGAGTCTGTGTGGCGTTTTCTGATTTATAGTTTCCTTAAAACTTCAGACAGACAGACAGACAATTGGTTTGATTTGAAAATATAATCCCTTCTGCTTAGTGTCTGTGTTAGTTTATAAGCGCGACAGACAGACGGAGCCCCACAATCCTGTTCAGTTTGACACTGCAATATAATTTTTTTGTTGTTTATAATCTATCACTCAGTTAAGTGTTATAGAGGCACTGAAATTATAATCTTTAAATGTTTTAGTTTTTTATTTGTAAACAACAACCCTTTCATGCATGAAATATCTTTAAAAATAGCAACAACAAAAAAGACCTCATCTAGAATATTGTGTTCAGTTCTAGAAAAATGATATTGCTGCTCTAGAAAGAGTGCAAAGAAAAGCAACCAGAATTATCCTGGGTTTAAAAGGCATGTTGTATGCAGACAGGCTAAAAGAATTGAATCTATTCAGTCTTGAACAAAGAAGACTACGCAGTGATCTGATTCAAACATTCAAAATCCTAAAAGGTATAGACAATGTCGACCCAGGGGACTACTTTGACCTGAAAAAAGAAACAAGGACCAGGGGTCACAAATGGAGATTAGATAAAGGGGCATTCAGAACAGAAAATAGGAGGCACTTTTTTACACAGAGAATTGTGAGGGTCTGGAACCAACTCCCCAGTAATGTTGTTGAAGCTGACATCCTGGGATCCTTCAAGAAGCTGCTTGATGAGATTCTGGGATCAATAAGCTACTAACAACCAAACGAGCAAGATGGGCTGAATGGGGCCTCCTCTCGGTTGTAAACTTTCTTATGTTCTTGTGTTCTTAACATCTCACCCGAAAGACGGAGCACAAGGAGGTTAAGTGACTTGCTCAGGGTCACACACACAGTGAGTGAGCTGGGATTTGAACCTTGGACCTCCTGGTTACAAAACTATAAAAGGGTTTTGTATGAGGTCTCCATGCATGAAAGGTTAAAATAAATAAAACCTATTTTTTAAAACTACGTCTTCAATACATTCAAGTATAAAAGTATCCGATTTCAACGTGTCTGAAAAACAACGTGATATTATAATACTTCCTGAGTCTGTTATTAACATAGTTCTGTATTATTGAATTGGTTTGTCACACTTGTACTTTGCTTGAACAAAAGTTATTGTATTTCTTGCTCTTATTGTATTACTTGTATTGTAACACTTGAAATGTATTTGCTTACGATTGTAAGTCGCCCTGGATAAGGGCGTCTGCTAAGAAATAAATAATAATAATAATAATAATAATAATAATAATAATAATAATAATAGTTCTGAGTTACACAAGGCCATGAAACTGTCTTAATATGTTCCCCATCTTGGATCCCTGCACCCTATAGTCCACCCTATAGTGTTGAGCCAAAATGTCGTCAGTTTCTTAGCATACTCTGTAGCTGCGTAATGTTGTGTTTGGTACCCTAAACCCCACATAAAGGCTTGAATGTGCGACTCATTAATAAACATGCAATTGATTTTAATGACCAGTCTCTCACACAAAGTGCTGCCCTGGGGTCAAACACGCGATGGTCAGAAGCAGGCAGAAGGGGCGTGTCCCGGGATGACGCAATCACCCCGTCCCCGCCCCCCCCTCCCCGTCACCCCCGTGACAGGCAGCCCACCGCCATATTGAGAACAAAAACTGTCAACACCGGGAGAGAGACAGAAAAAGAGATATCGCGAGTCAGTCTGGGATGGTTTTTGTTTTAAATTCATATTGTCGTTACAACAACAACAACAGTTATAATAATATAATAACTGGACACTGAGTGGTCTTGGTTAATTTAGCACACGGACCGCTGCTGACAACACAGCCGGTGAGCAACAAGCAACATACGAGCTCCACGCCGACAGTAGGTAGGTGAAAATATTGTTTTTTTACATTTTAATAATACTGATACACAATTTTACGAATGTCTAAGTAAAAAAATAATATAGTATATTATAGAGGGGGGGTTGAAGGGGGTACATAAATGAAAAAATTCGATGTACACAAAATGAAATGTCTTTAAAATATACAGCACTAGACCCTGATATTGATGCGATCCAGCCCTCTGAAATGTCTTTATAATATACAGCACTAGACCCTGATATTGATGCGATCCAGCCCTCTGAAATGTCTTTATAATATATAGCACTAGACCCTGATATTGATGAGATCCAGCCCTCTGAAATGACTTTATAATATACAGCACTAGACCCTGATATTGATGCGATCCAGCCCTCTGAAATGTCTTTATAATATACAGCGCTAGACCCTGATATTGATGCGATCCAGCCCTCTGAAATGTCTTTATAATATACAGCACTAGACCCTGATATTGATGTGATCCAGCCCTCTGAAATGTCTTTATAATATATAGTGCTAGACCCTGATATTGATGCGATCCAGTCCTCTGAAATGTCTTTATAATATACAGCACTAGACCCTGATATTGATGCGATCCAGCCCTCTGAAATGTCTTTATAATATACAGCACTAGACCCTGATATTGATGCGATCCAGCCCTCTGAAATGTCTTTATAATATATAGCACTAGACCCTGATATTGATGTGATCCAGCCCTCTGAAATGTCTTTATAATATATAGTGCTAGACCCTGATATTGAAGCGATCCAGCCCTCTGAAATGTCTTTATAATATACAGCGCTAGACCCTGATATTGATGCGATCCAGCCCTCTGAAATGTCTTTATAATATACAGCACTAGACCCTGATATTGATGCGATCCAGCCCTCTGAAATGTCTTTATAATATACAGCACTAGACCCTGATATTGATGCGATCCAGCCCTCTGAAATGTCTTTATAATATACAGCGCTAGACCCTGATATTGATGCGATCCAGCCCTCTGAAATGTCTTTATAATATATAGCACTAGACCCTGATATTGATGCGATCCAGCCCTCTGAAATGTCTTTATAATATACAGCACTAGACCCTGATATTGATGCGATCCAGCCCTCTGAAATGTCTTTATAATATATAGCACTAGACCCTGATATTGATGCGATCCAGCCCTCTGAAATGTCTTTATAATATACAGCACTAGACCCTGATATTGATGCGATCCAGCCCTCTGAAATGTCTTTATAATATATAGCGCTAGACCCTGATATTGATGCGATCCAGCTCTCTGAAATGTCTTTATAATATATAGCACTAGACCCTGATATTGATGTGATCCAGCCCTCTGAAATGTCTTTATAATACACAGCACTAGACCCTGATATTGATGCGATCCAGCCCTCTGAAATGTCTTTATAATATACAGCACTAGACCCTGATATTGATGCAATCAAGCCCTCTGAAATGTCTTTATAATATACAGCACTAGACCCTGATATTGATGCGATCCAGCCCTCTGAAATGTCTTTATAATATACAGCACTAGACCCTGATATTGATGCGATCCAGCCCTCTGAAATGTCTTTATAATATACAGCACTAGACCCTGATATTGATGCGATCCAGCCCTCTGAAATGTCTTTATAATATACAGCACTAGACCCTGATATTGATGCGATCCAGCCCTCTGAAATGTCTTTATAATATACAGCACTAGACCCTGATATTGATGAGATCCAGCCCTCTGAAATGTCTTTATAATATACAGCACTAGACCCTGATATTGATGCGATCCAGCCCTCTGAAATGTCTTTATAATATACAGCACTAGACCCTGATATTGATGCGATCCAGCCCTCTGAAATGTCTTTATAATATACAGCACTAGACCCTGATATTGATGCGATCCAGCCCTCTGAAATGTCTTTATAATATACAGCACTAGACCCTGATATTGATGCGATCCAGCTCTCTGAAATGTCTTTATAATATACAGCACTAGACCCTGATATTGATGCGATCCAGCCCTCTGAAATGTCTTTATAATATACAGCACTAGACCCTGATATTGATGCGATCCAGCCCTCTGAAATGTCTTTATAATATACAGCACTAGACCCTGATATTGATGCGATCCAGCCCTCTGAAATGTCTTTATAATATATAGCACTAGACCCTGATATTGATGCGATCCAGCCCTCTGAAATGTCTTTATAATATACAGCACTAGACCCTGATATTGATGCGATCCAGCCCTCTGAAATGTCTTTATAATATATAGCACTAGACCCTGATATTGATGCGATCCAGCCCTCTGAAATATCTTTATAATATACAATTCTATACCCTGATATTGATGCGATCCAGCCCTCTGAAATGTCTTTATAATATACAGCACTAGACCCTGATATTGATGCAATCCAGCCCTCTGAAATGTCTTTATAATATATAGCACTAGACCCTGATATTGATGTGATCCAGCCCTCTGAAATGTCTTTATAATATACAGCACTAGACCCTGATATTGATGCGATCCAGCCCTCTGAAATATCTTTATAATATACAATTCTAGACCCTGATATTGATGCGATCCAGCCCTCTGAAATGTCTTTATAATATACAGCACTAGACCCTGATATTGATGCAATCCAGCCCTCTGAAATGTCTTTATAATATACAGCACTAGACCCTGATATTGATGCGATCCAGCCCTCTGAAATGTCTTTATAATATACAGCACTAGACCCTGATATTGATGCGATCCAGCCCTCTGAAATGTCTTTATAATATCTAGCAGACCCTGATATTGATGCGATCCAGCCCTCTGAAATGTCTTTATAATATATAGCACTAGACCCTGATATTGATGCGATCCAGCCCTCTGAAATGTCTTTATAATATACAGCACTAGACCCTGATATTGATGCGATCCAGCCCTCTGAAATGTCTTTATAATATATAGCACTAGACCCTGATATTGATGCGATCCAGCCCTCTGAAATGTCTTTATAATATATAGCACTAGACCCTGATATTGATGCGATCCAGCCCTCTGAAATGTCTTTATAATATACAGCACTAGACCCTGATATTGATGCGATCCAGCCCTCTGAAATGTCTTTATAATATACAGCACTAGACCCTGATATTGATGCGATCCAGCCCTCTGAAATGTCTTTATAATATACAGCACTAGACCCTGATATTGATGTGATACAGCCAGTTTTTAATTCACTCATATTTTAATGTTACAAAACTTGAGAGTAACTCTCCTCTCTCATTTCCCCCCTCTTCTCTCTCTCACTCTCTCTCTCTCAGATTCTCATCATGGCCTCCAGAAAGAAGGTGCTCCTGAAAGTGATTATCCTGGGAGACTCGGGGTGAGAGGGAGAGGGAGAGGGAGAGGGAGCAGTATAGAACGTGTGTGTCTGTCTGAATGTCTCTGCCTCGCTCTGTGTCTCTCCATGTATGTCTCTGTCTGTGTGTCTGCCTCTCTCTGTGTCCCTCTCTGTGTCTCTCTCTCTGTCTGTGTGTCTGCCTCTCTCTCTCTGTCTGTCTGTCTGTGTCTGCCTCTCTCTGTGTCCCTCTCTGTGTGTCTGCCTCTCTCTGTGTCTCTCTGTGTCCCTCTCTCTCTCTCTGTCTGTGTCTGTCTCTCTCTTTGTCCCTCTGTGTGTCTGCCTCTCTCTGTGTCCCTCTCTGTGTGTCTGTCTCTCTGTGTCCCTCTCTGTGTGTCTGCCTCTCTCTGTGTCCCTCTGTGTGTCTGCCTCTCTCTCTGTGTCCCTCTCTCTGTCTGTCTGTCTGTCTGTGTGTCTGCCTCTCTCTCTGTGTGTCTGTGTGTCTGCCTCTCTCTCTGTCTGTCTGTGTCCCTCTGTGTGTCTGCCTCTCTCTCTGTCTGTGTGTCTGCCTCTCTCTCTCTGTCTGTCTGTCTGTGTCTGCCTCTCTCTGTGTCCCTCTCTGTGTCTGCCTCTCTCTGTGTCTCTCTCTGTGTCCCTCTCTCTCTCTGTCTGTCTGTGTCTGTCTCTCTCTTTGTCCCTCTCTGTGTGTCTGTCTCTCTCTGTGTCCCTCTCTGTGTGTCTGTCTCTCTGTGTGTCTGCCTCTCTCTGTGTCCCTCTATGTGTGTCTGCCTGTGTGTCTGCCTCTCTCTCTGTCTGTCTGTGTCTGTCTGTCTCTGTGTCTGCCTCTCTCTCTGTGTCCCTCTCTCTGTCTGTCTGTCTGTGTGTCTGCCTCTCTCTCTGTCTGTCTCTGTGTCCCTCTCTCTCTCTCTGTCTGTCTGTGTGTCTGCCTCTCTCTGTGTCCCTCTCTGTGTGTCTGCCTCTCTCTGTGTGTCTCTCTGTGTGTCTCTCTCTGTCTGTCTGTTTGATTTTACTCTTATAGGTATCTGTATTCATGTTTTATGTAATTGTTCTCATTAGAAATCATTCTCGTCCATTTATCATGCTTACTATGTGTTCTTACTGGACTTTACTTGCATGAGCAAATAGTTACTATCAGGTTTAGCTGCTCTTAGTCGAATTCGCTCTTACTTATAACTTACTGTGTGCCTTATTTTGCTCTTCCTTGAATTGATTTTATTGTGCTTTCACTTCGGCTCTTGTCTATATTATGATATTCTGTAATGTGATCTTTTATAATGTGAGAACCTGTAATGTGATACTTTGTACTGTGATATCTTGTAACAATTGTAAGTAGCCCTGGATAAGGGCGTCTGCTAAGAAATATAATAATAATAATAATAATAATAATAATAATAATAATAATAATAATAATAGACAAGTTGAACAAGTATCACTCAAGATTCTATGCATTAGAGAACACAAAAGAACAGACATGAAATAAACAGAATATTTGTTTCCTTCTCCTTATCTCCCTCTCCCCCTCTCTCTCTCCCTCTCCCTCCCTCTATCTCCCTCCCCCACTCCCTCCTCCCTCCCTCCTCCCTCCTCCCCCTCCCTCCTCCCTCCTCCCCCCTCCCTCCTCCCTCCTCCCCCTCCCTCCTCCCTCCTCCCTCCCCCTCTTCCTCTCTCCCCCTCTCCCCCCCCCCTCTTCCTCTCTCCCCCTCTCCCCCCCCCTCTTCCTCTCTCCCCCTCCCTCTCCCTCTCCCTCTCTCTCTCTCCCCCCCTCTTCCTCTCTCACAGTGTTGGAAAGACCTCTCTCATGAACCAGTATGTCAACAAGAAGTTCAGTAACCAGTACAAAGCCACAATCGGAGCGGACTTCCTGACCAAGGAGGTGCTAGTGGACGACAGGCTGGTCACAATGCAGGTGTGCCACTCACCAGTACACCCAGTCAGAGGCTCTGAAGAAAACCAGTAGCGATTCACACTGAGGGAACTCAAAGCCACCTGTTTCTAGGAACAGCGGTGTCTTGAACCCTGGTTCCAGGAGACCACCATTGAATTTATGAAGTTTCTTTTTAGTGTTTCTATTGAAGACGCTGAGAAAAACTTCTAGTGGAAACGCTTGTCATTGAATTTATGAAGTTTCTTTTAGTGTTTCTATTGAAGACGCTGAGAAAAACTTCTAGTGGAAACGCTTGCCATTGAATTTATGAAGTTTCTTTTAGTGTTTCTATTGACTGCTGTATTGATTGATTGATTGATTATTGATTGGTTATTGATGCTCAGATCTGGGACACGGCTGGGCAGGAGCGTTTCCAGTCTCTGGGCGTTGCGTTCTATCGCGGGGCTGACTGCTGCGTGCTGGTGTTCGACGTCACGGCTCCGAACACCTTCAAGACTCTGGACAGCTGGAGAGACGAGTTCCTGATCCAGGCCGGGCCCCGAGACCCAGAGAACTTCCCATTCGTAGTGCTGGGGAACAAGATCGACCTGGAGAACAGACAGGTGAGAGACTGAGACACACTGAGATACACTGAGAGACACTGAGAGATACACTGAGACAGACTGAGACACACTGAGATAGACTGAGAGATACACTGAGAGATACACTGAGATAGACTGAGACACACTGAGATACACTGAGACAGACGGAGATACACTGAGAGACACACTGAGATACACTGAGAGATACACTGAGACAGACGGAGATACACTGAGACAGACGGAGATACACTGAGATTCACTGAGACACACTGAGATACACTGAGACAGACGGAGATACACTGAGAGATACACTGAGACACACTGAGATAGACTGAGACACACTGAGATTCACTGAGAGACTGAGACACACTGAGACACACTGAGATACACTGAGATAGACTGAGACACACTGAGATACACTGAGACAGACGGAGATACACTGAGATTCACTGAGACACACTTAGATAGACTGAGACACACTGAGATTCACTGAGAGACTGAGACACACTGAGATAGACTGAGACACACTGAGACACACTGAGATACACGGAGACAGACGGAGATACACTGAGATTCACTGAGAGACTGAGACACACTGAGATACACTGAGATACACTGAGAGATACACTGAGATACACTGAGAGATACACTGAGACAGACTGAGATACACTGAGAGATACACTGAGACAGACTGAGATCACTGAGAGATACACTGAGACAGACTGAGATCACTGAGAGATACACAGTGAGATACACTGAGCCACACTGAGCTTCTCTCCCCCCTCTCTCAGGTGCCGTTGAAGCGTGTTCAGGCGTGGTGTCAGAGCAAGAACAACATCCCGCACTTCGAGACGAGCGCCAAGGAGGCGATCAACGTGGAGCAGGCCTTCCAGACCATCGCCAGGAACGCACTGAAACAGGTACCCTGCACACTGCACACTGCACATTGCATACTGCACACTGCATACTGCACACGGCATACTGCACACGGCACACTGCACATGGCACACTGCACATGGCACACTGCACATGGCACACTGCATACTGCACATGGCACACTGCATACTGCACATGGCACACTGCATACTGCACACTGCATACTGCACACTGCATACTGCACACTGCATACTGCACATTGCATACTGCACATTGCATACTGCACACTGCACATGGCATACTGCACATGGCACACTGCACATGGCATACTGCACATGGCACACTGCATACTGCACATGGCACACTGCATACTGCACATGGCACACTGCATACTGCACATTGCATACTGCACATTGCATACTGCACATTGCATACTGCACATGGCACACTGCATACTGCACATGGCACACTGCATACTGCACATGGCACACTGCATACTGCACATGGCACACCGCATACTGCACATGGCACACGGCACACGGCACACTGCACATGGCACACTGCATACTTGCACAATTCGTACTGCAAACCACACACTGGACAAAACACACTGCATACTGCACAATTTGCAATGCGCAATTTACACTGCACAATACACCCTACACCTTACTCCTTGTACACAGCATCCTACCCAGAACAGGTCTTCCAGACCACTGCCAGGTAACGCACTCAGAAAGGTACCCTGCCCCCTGCACCCTGCCCCCTGCACCCTGCCCCCTATGCAAATCACCCTGCCCCCTACGCAAATCACCCTGCCCCCTGCCCCCTACGCAAAGCACCCTGCCCCCTACCTGACTTTCTGTCTCTCATTAGATTTTTTTTTCATGTCTTTGATTCCTCTCTCCCTCTCTCAGGAATCTGAAGTCGAGACGTACGACTTCCCAGATCAGATCAAACTGGACAGAAACGACCAGCCGAGAGCTTCGAGTGAGGGGTGCAACTGCTGAGTGAGAGAGAGAGAGAGAGAGAGAGAGGAGAGAGGAGGGAGGGAGGGAGGGAGGGAGGGGGGGAGGACTGTAATCTTCTGTGAAACCCCTCCATCTCCAGACAAATAATTAATTAAAATAAATAAATAAATAAATAGTAACACACACAGAGAGTGAGAGAGAGAGAGAGAGAGACACTCTTTCCCCTTAAAGAAACCCATAATCTCGCTCAGACTTCGGACCATCTCAGTACTTTTGTGGCTAAACTGACTTCCCCTTTAAGGAGGTTACGAGCTGTTTAATTAGGGTTGTTTGTTTATTATTGTTATTATTATAATAATTAGGTTTTTTTTGTTGTTTTGTTTATTGAATCTGTTGCCAAATAACTTTAAAATGAAAACGAATATCTGAAATTTCTGTCCTTTTTAAAGTTATTGACATAATTTCTTAGTCTTAACGGTTCAGCACTTCCTTGTGCGAGTGCCGTAGCCTCGCCAGGAGAACGAAACACACTCTCAACACGATTAGAGGGAGAGACCCGACACTTAGAAACACACATTATATTATATTGTATTATTTTATTATAAACGCTGTATAAAAACATCCGCTTGTTCAAATAATGTATTCCTTGTCAGGAAAATACCAGCAAATGTCCAGAACTGGTATATACTGGTTTGAACTGGGAGCGCGCTGCTGTTCGTACTGGTCTTGCCCCCTTTAATGAATCTCATTCCTATTTTATAAACCAGTTTAGTTTTCAGTTACAAACCAGTGCTTGTGTCTCAAATTCCCAGTTCTTACTGGTGACTGTTTGGTGTGATTTATTTTCAGCAAGGAGGCAGTGAAGCATGAAGGGTTAACTGTCTTGTGGGGGTTGGTTGGGGGGGCAGAGGGGTGGGGCGAGGTGAGGGGGGGTTGGGTGGGGGAGGAGGGGGGTTGGGTGGGGTGGGTGGGGGGGCAGGGGGTAGGGGGGGTGGTGCAGGGGGGGGGCAGTTTTTAATTGCTGTACTATTACAATAAAGTGAATCATGGGATGCCATTAATAAGATGCAGGACTTAAATGTTGTTTCTTTATTTAAAACGCAAACAGTCTGCTTTTGAAACTTAAGGCCCTGTAATTAACAACACTGATGTCCTATAAAGTATGAAATATAAGGACTGGGTATTTATCCATTACGATCCTGTAACCTGACTAGATATTACAAAGCCTGTGTCACCAGTGCCTGTGATGCAGTCGAGGCAGCCCGCGAGGGGATTAATAGAGATCTCGACATGGTTTATCCTTTCTACAGAGAGATCAAACTTACACAAGCTAAAATCAGATATAAGTCCACAATGCGATTGTATTACTGCGTGCTTACCACTGCACGGATTGTCGATAAAGAGAGAGGTACCCAGCATCTGGGACTTCTGTAAAGGGGCGCTCGTTAAACCTGATTGGACGAGACTTCGCGCTGGATATGCTAACGTCTCATATCACGATGTGTTATTATTAGTTTGTTTAGCAGACGCCTTTATCCAAGGCGACTTACAGAGACTAGGGTGTGTGAACTATGCATCAGCTGCAGAGTCACTTACAACTACGTCTCACCCGAAAGACGGAGCACAAGGAGGTGAAGTGACTTAGGGGTCACGCAGTGAGACAGTGAGGTGGGATTTGAACCGGGGGCCTCTTGGTTACAAGCCCTTTTCTTTAACCACTGGACCACACAGCCTCCTTGTGTGAGGCTCGCGGTGCGATAGGGGTGCAGCCGGGGGTCCTGGGGGGCTCCTTGCTGGGTGCACATTAAGATCACATGATCATGCAAGAGAGAGACTTTATTTCAATAAAATATACTGTTTTATTTATTTTTTTTATTGCTGTTTACAGACAGTGGAATTTAGGAGACACATCCTGCTCCTTGACACACACACACACACACACGCACGCACGCACACACTGCATTGAATATTGTACCATTGTTCGCAGTCATTATTTGATTACTCATATTTTTGGGGTAAAATAGAGCCCAGTGATTCAGCACTGTTAGTAAATGCTGCATCATATTTGCCCAATCGTTTGTTAGCATTACCTCACACATACAAATAATAACAATAATAATTAATACAATTAATAACGAGAACAATAATAATAATAATGAGAACGATAACTCTGTCAGTCTGGTATTTATTATCAGGCAAACCCCACAGATTCTCTGCAGCCAGCGTATAAGCAGCAATGCTCACAATGCTTCTGAGATGAAATTAAAAAGTAATGATTTCCACCCCACCAAGCCACTCGCCCAATTTAAAAAAAATATCTCTCCTCTATCCTATCCCCTCCCCCCACCCCTCTGCCCTCTCCCTCCCCCCTCTCCCCTCCCTCCCCTCTCCCCCCACCCCTCCCTCCCCTCTCCCCCCACCCCTCCCTCCCCTCTCCCCCCACCCCTCCCAGCACCCCCCCTCCCCTCTCCCCTCTCCCCACACCCCCTCCCCCCTCTCTCCCCACACCCCCTCCCCCCTCTCTCCCCCACCTCTCCTCACTCCCACCTCCTCCTCCTCCCCCACCTCTCCTCTCCTCCCCACCTCTCTCCTTCTCCTCCCCCTCCTCTCCTCTCCTCCCTCCCTCACTCCCCCACCTCTCCTCCCTCACTCCCCCACCTCTCCTCCCTCACTTCCCCTCCTCTCCTCTCCTCCCCTCCCCTCCTCTCCTCTCCTCCCCTCCCCTCCCTCACTCCCCCTCCCCCTCCTCCTCCTCCTCCCTCACCTCTCCTCCCTCACTCCCCCACCTCTCCTCCCTCACTCCCCCACCTCTCCTCTCCTCTCACTGTATGCAGTCCATCACATGTATTTGCAGTGTGTCCATGTCTGGAGCTTGGTATTGGCACTTGGGGCACCGGTAGTCCGGCTGCTCCTCTGTGTAGCTGTGCCTCCGACCTCCTCCCTCCTGAGCCGGGCTGAAGGGGACCGTCGCTCCCCCGGCTATCGGGGCAAAGGCAGCTGGGAGAGAGAGCCACACAATTCATCATCCCTTCAGAATCAATTAATACACCAATAAAGGATTTGTGTTTGTGTTTGCAGACCTGTCCCACAGGTTTCAATGTGCAGTCTGTGTGGTCACTGAATCTGTATTACACTCTGCCATGCTTGCACTATGCTTTACCAGACCTCTCTGTGCTTTACAATGCTTCCCTATGCTTTACCAGACCTCTCTGTGCTTTACAATGCTTCTCTATGCTTTACCAGACCTCTGTGCTTTACAATGCTTCCCTGTGCTTTACCAGACCTCTCTGTGCTTTACAATGCTTCCCTATGCTTTACCAGACCTCTCTGTGCTTTACAATGCTTCCCTATGCTTTACCAGACCTCTCTGTGCTTTACAATGCTTCCCTATGCTTTACCAGACCTCTCTGTGCTTTACAATGCTTCCCTATGCTTTACCAGACCTCTCTGTGCTTTACAATGCTTCCCTATGCTTTACCAGACCTCTCTGTGCTTTACAATGCTTCCCTATGCTTTACCAGACCTCTCTGTGCTTTACAATGCTTCCCTATGCTTTACCATACCTCTCTGTGCTTTATTACACTTTGCTGTGCTGTGTGGCACTTTTATTAACAGAGACCCGACTCACCTGGCTGCGGTAGGGGGGTGCTGGAGGGGGGGTCTGTAATTCTCTAGATGTCTCTGCTGCAGCTCCTCCATGCGAGCCCTGGGAAGACAAAGGGACAGAATCACAGCCTATCAAGTGATATTGAGAGGTTCAGTATCAATGTCCATCATTGACAGCTGCTGCTGCTGCAGAGTCCCTTCCAACTGGACCTCGCTTATTTTACGTCTCACCCGATGGACGGAGGGCCAGGCTGTCCTTTCAGAGCAGACTGCAAGGAAACGACGAGGTCAGCTTCCGCGGGTTGGAGTGAACAGCCTCCCCCCCCCCCCCCCACCACACAAGACACGCGTGGAACCCCTCTATTGACGGGGTTCAGTGTCTGCGGTCTCACCTGCTTGCCCCCTCCAGCTGTGCACTCAGCTGCTCTAGCTGCTCCTGCAGACCCTCCTTCTGCTGGTGAAGCTGCTCCCGAGCCTGCCTCTCTGCCAGGAAATCAGCGCGGTAAATCTCAGCCTAGAGAGAGAGAGAGAGAGAAACAACGTGAATACACACGCTACACACCCCCTTAACCGAAATCTGACACCCTACCACACACACCCCCCCATCCCCCCCTCACACAGACCTATCTCCTCCTCATCTCTCTCTCCTCGCCTCAGTACCTGAGCTGTCAGCACTGGCACAGTCTCCAGCGCTCCCCTGTTTCTCTCCCCTCTCTTCTCCTCTCAGTACCTGAGCTGTCAGCACTGGCACAGTCTCCAGCGCTCCCCTGTTTCTCTCCCCTCTCTTCTCCTCGCTCTCCTCTCCTATACTGAGCTGTCAGCACTGGCACAGTCTCCAGCGCCTCCCCTGTTCTTCTCTCCCCTCTCTTCTCCTCGCTCTCCTCTCTCAGTACCTGAGCTGTCAGCACTGGCACAGTCTCCAGCGCTCCCCTGTTTCTCTCCCCTCTCTTCTCCTCTCAGTACCTGAGCTGTCAGCACTGGCACAGTCTCCAGCGCTCCCCTGTTCTCTCCCCTCTCTCTCTCCCCTCTCTCCTCTCCTCAGTACCTGAGCTGTCAGCACTGGCACAGTCTCCAGCGCTCCCCTGATTCTCTCCCCACTCTTCTCCCCTCTCTCCTCTCCTCAGTACCTGAGCTGTCAGCACTGGCACAGTCTCCAGCGCTCCCCTGTTTCTCTCCCCTCTCTTCTCCCCTCTCTCCTCTCCTCAGTACCTGAGCTGTCAGCACTGGCACAGTCTCCAGCGCTCCCCTGATTCTCTCCCCACTCTTCTCCCCTCTCTCCTCTCCTCAGTACCTGAGCTGTCAGCACTGGCACAGTCTCCAGCGCTCCCCTGTTTCTCTCCCCTCTCTTCTCCTCTCAGTACCTGAGCTGTCAGCACTGGCACAGTCTCCAGCGCTCCCCTGTTTCTCTCCCCTCTCTTCTCCTCTCAGTACCTGAGCTGTCAGCACTGGCACAGTCTCCAGCGCTCCCCTGTTTCTCTGCCCTCTCTTCTCCTCTCAGTACCTGAGCTGTCAGCACTGGCACAGTCTCCAGCGCTCCCCTGATTCTCTCCCCTCTCTTCTCCTCTCAGTACCTGAGCTGTCAGCACTGGCACAGTCTCCAGCGCTCCCCTGTTTCTCTCCCCTCTCTCTCCTCGCTCTCTTCTCCTCTCAGTACCTGAGCTGTCAGCACTGGCACAGTCTCCAGCGCTCCCCCTGTTTCTCTCCCCTCTCTTCTCCTCGCTCTCTTCTCCTCTCAGTACCTGAGCTGTCAGCACTGGCACAGTCTCCAGCGCTCCCCTGTTTCTCTCCCCTCTCTTCTCCTCGCTCTCTTCTCCTCTCAGTACCTGAGCTGTCAGCACTGGCACAGTCTCCAGCGCTCCCCTGTTTCTCTCCCCTCTCTTCTCCTCGCTCTCTTCTCCTCTCAGTACCTGAGCTGTCAGCACTGGCACAGTCTCCAGCGCTCCCCTGTTTCTCTCCCCTCTCTTCTCCTCTCAGTACCTGAGCTGTCAGCACTGGCACAGTCTCCAGCGCTCCCCGTTTCTCTCCCCTCTCTTCTCCTCGCTCTCCTCTCCTCAGTACCTGAGCTGTCAGCACTGGCACAGTCTCCAGCGCTCCCCTGTTTCTCTCCCCTCTTCTCCTCGCTCTCCTCTCCTCAGTACCTGAGCTGTCAGCACTGGCACAGTCTCCAGCGCTCCCCTGTTTCTCTCGGACTCCTCTTTCAGCTTGTCGATGAGATCCTGCTTCAGCACCAGAGCATTCTCTGCTTCCTGCAGCTGGGCCTTCAGATCCTCAAGATCCTGACCCTGAGCACAGAGAGAGTGAGGAACACACACACACACACACACACACAATACAGAAATACACACACACACACACAATACAGAAACACACACGGACACACACATCAACACAGAAACACACACACACACATCAACACAGAAACACACACACACACACAACAATACAGAAACAAACACACACACACACAATACAGAAACAAACACAATACAGAAACACACACACACACACACATCAACACAGAAACACACACACACACACAACAATACAGAAACAAACACACACACACACAATACAGAAACAAACACAATACAGAAACACACACACACACACACACATCAACACAGAAACACACACACACAACAATACAGAAACAAACACACACAATACAGAAACAAACACACACATCAACACAGAAACACACACAACAATACAGAAACAAACACACACACACAATACAGAAACACACAGACACACACATCAACACAGAAACACACACAATACAGAAACAAACACACACACACACACATCAACACAGAAACACACACACACACACAATACAGAAACAAACACACACACACACATCAACACAGAAACACACAATACAGAAACACACATGGACACACACATCAACACAGAAACACACACACACACACACACACAATACAGAAATACACACACACACACAATACAGAAACACACATGGACACACACATCAACACAGAAACACACACACACACACACACAATACAGAAATACACACACACACACAATACAGAAACACACACGGACACACACATCAACACAGAGAACACACACACACACACACACCAATAGAGAAACACACACACACACACGTGAACACAATGATTTGAACCCTATATAAAGAGGGTGGACTGGTGGAACAGTGACTGTTCTGTCAGCCGCGATCTCTCTCCCGTCACCTTGTGCTTGTTGTCGTTTACCTTTTTGAGCTGCTGGTCGTAATCTTGAAAACAGAGTGGTGTAGGCATGCTGTAACTGAGCCAGCTTCCTCCTGAGAGGGGAGGGGAGGGGGAGAGGGGGAGAGGGGAGAGGAGAGGAGGAGAGGAGAGGAGAGAGGAGAGGGGAGAGGACAGGGGGAGGAGAGGGGAGGGGAGGGGAGAGGGGAGGGGAGAGGAGACGAGGGACGAGGGGAGGGGAGGGGGAGAGGAGAGGAGAGGAGAGGAGAGGAGAGGAGAGAGGACAGGGGAGGGGGAGGGGAGGAGGGGAGGGGAGGAGAAGAGAGGTGAGGGGAGGGGAGGAGAGGGGTGAGGGGAGGAGAGGGGAGAGGACAGGGGAGGACGAGGGGAGATTAGAGGAGAGGGGAGAGGAGTAGAGGAGAGGAATGGAGGGGGGAGGGGAGAGGAGTGGAGGAGAGCGAGAGGAGAGGGGAGAGAGGAGTGCAGGGGAGACGAGGGGAGAGGAGGGAGAGGGGAGTGGAGGGGAGAGGGGAGGAGAAATGAGAGAGAAAGAGGGGAGAGAGGAATGGAGGGGGGAGAGGGGAGGAAAGGGGAGAAGGGAGAGGGGAGAGTGGAATGGAGGGGGAGAGGGGGAGAGAGAGGAGGGAGGAGAGGGGAGAGAGGAGAGGTGAAGGAGAGGTGAAGGAGAGGGTGGGAGGGAGAGGAGAGGGAGGAGGGACGAGGAGAGGGAGCGGGGAGGAGAGAGGCGGAGCCGGGTAGACAAATATTCTGTCAAGCTTATCAAGAGGTTTCTTGATAAGAGGGTCAAGCACGAAGACTTTTGGGGTGGACAGACAGGTGTCAGAAATGTGTGTAATACTGCAGCCTGCAGTCTCCTCACAGGAAGTGCCGAGCAGAGGAAGTTCAATACTAGCACTGCTATACTGTTCATACAAATGTTCAGGGTTTGTGTAAATTTGCTACATTATCATTGGCAGTGCTTGAGAGAGACAGAGGGGGAGATTAGTGACCACAAACTCTTTCTCTCCTCTCACCCCCTCCTCCCTCCTCCCCTCCCCCCTCTCTCACTCACTTCTCCTCCGACACTGTGTGCCTCTCCAGTTTGAGTGCAGACTCCAGGTCCTGTGCCTTCATCCTCAGCTGGTCCAGACTCACGCTGTGCTGCTTCCTCATCACCTCACAATCTCTCTCCAGAGCGCGGCGCGACTCGCTCACCTGACGCAGCCTGAGAGACACACAGAGAGAGGATTATCAGAGACAGACAGAGGAGAGAGAGACCGCACACACGCACACACTCTCCAGAGCGCGGCGCGACTCGCTCACCCTGACGCAGCCTGAGAGACACACAGAGAGAGGATTACAGAGACAGACAGAGGGAGAGAGAGACGCACCACGCACACACTCTCCAGAGCGCAGCGCGACTCGCTCACCTGACGCAGCCTGAGAGACACACAGAGAGAGGATTACAGAGACAGACAGAGGGAGAGAGAGACCGCACACACGCACACACTCTCCAGAGCGCAGCGCGACTCGCTCACCTGACGCAGCCTGAGAGGACACACAGAGAGAGGATTACAGAGAGAGAGAGAGACACAGAGACACAGAGAGAGAGAGAGAGAGACACAGAGACACACACACACACACACACACACACACACACACACACACACACCCTCCAGAGCGCAGCACGACTCGCTCACCTGACGCAGCCTGAGAGACACACAGAGAGAGGATTACAGAGACAGACAGAGGGAGAGAGAGACGCACACACGCACACACTCTCCAGAGCGCGGCGCGACTCGCTCACCTGACGCAGCCTGAGAGACACACAGAGAGAGGATTACAGAGAGAGAGGATTACAGAGACACAGAGAGAGAGAGAGAGAGACCACAGAGACACACACACACACACACACACACACACACACACACACACCCTCCAGAGCGCAGCACGACTCGCTCACCTGACGCAGCCTGAGAGACACACAGAGAGAGGATTACAGAGAGAGAGGATTACAGAGACACAGAGAGAGAGAGAGAGAGACACAGAGACACACACACACACACACACACACACACACACACACACCCTCCAGAGCGCAGCACCGACTCGCTCACCTGACGCAGCCTGAGAGACACACAGAGAGAGGATTACAGAGAGACACAGAGACAGAGAGAGAAAGACAGGATTACAGGACAGGACACAGTGACCTCAGAGAAACACACAGAACCACAGAGACACACAGACACACAGAGACACACAGAGACTCACAGAGACAGACAGACTCACAGACTCACACAGAGACCCACAGAGACAGACAGAGACTCACAGACACACACTCACACAGACACACAGACACACAGAGACTCACAGACACACAGAGACACACACAGACTCTCAGTGACTCACAGAGACAGACAGAGACTCACAGACTCACAGACACACAGAGATACAGAGAGACAGAGACTCACAGACACACAGAGACTCACACAGACTCACAGACACACACACAGACTCTCAGTGACTCTCAGACTCACAGATACACAGAGAGACAGAGACTCACAGACACACAGAGACTCACACAGACTCAGGACACACACACACAGACTCTCAGTGACTCACAGAGACAGACAGAGACTCACAGACACACACAGAGACACACAGAGAGAGACTCACAGACACACAGAGATACACAGACACACAGAGACTCACACAGACACACAGAGACTCACAGAGACACACAGAGAGAGACTCACAGACACACAGAGACTCACACAGACTCACAGAGACTCACAGACACACAGAGACTCACACAGACTCAGACACACACACACAGACTCTCAGTGACTCACAGAGACAGACAGAGACTCACAGACACACACAGAGACACACAGAGAGAGACTCACAGACACACAGAGATACACAGACACACAGAGACTCACACAGACACACAGAGACTCACAGAGACACACAGAGAGAGACTCACAGACACACAGAGACTCACACAGACTCACAGACAGAGACTCACAGAGACACACAGAGAGAGACTCACTTATCCTCGATGGCGCTCCTCTCCTGCTGGCAGCTCTCCAGACTGGCCTGTCTCTCCTGCAGCTCTCCTAGCAGCGAGGTCACCTGGGCTTTCAGGGGCTCACTGTCCTTCGCCAGCTGCTGAGGGGGGCAGGGGGTACAGGGACACGCTGAACTGAGGCTGCTCCCTCCCTTACCCCTTCAGAGAAAGGGGGCTCCCTCCCGTTTGTGTCATGCATATATTATATTTTGTAAGGTCTGGTTTGATGTTATTA